>NC_057796.1:399836435-399966239 GCF_018294505.1 Triticum aestivum | reverse complement strand
CCCTCCACTCCATTCGCTCTGCCAAAGCCGCCCTCCCCGCCGCGCTGATACGTCGGAGCCGGGTGTTGGGGTGTGTTTGGACGCGTGGTTCGATGCGATGTTGGCTGCTTTCCTCTCGCTCCCACAGTACGCTCTCGTAGACTACCGTCCTCTAGCCGCGCCGCCACCTCTGGCTACGTTCTTGTGGAGGCGCACGGCAGTCAGTGCCGCCACCGCTGGCGACGTTCGTGTGGAGACGCACGACGGTCAGCTTCTCCCACGGTACGCGCATTCTAGACTGAGGCCCCGTTCATGTCGGTGTAGCGCTGAATGTTAGCTGATAGACGCTGTTAATCTCATTGTTTGCCGAAGTAGTTTACTGTCAATATGCTCTGCTTAAGAAGCTTCCTTGCCCTGTTCTGCAGTCAATCTGCTTAGCTGAGATGGCATGCCAAGGCCGATTAGTTGTTAAAATATCCTGCCATATATTTACTGTGACGTAGATTGCCATGGTCTAGTAGCCAATTTGTTAGGTGAAATAGCTCTACACCGTTTTATACTCGATCTTTGTTGCTGCGATGGCCTTCGATAGTTCGATGGCTGTGTGCTCGGCCTCATTGACTGCTGAAACAGCCTGCCATAATTTGGCACTCAAATTTGTTTGCTGAATTAGCTTTACATATATTTCGTTACTTAGATCTGCTCGTCCAAATATCTTGCCATAGCTTTAGACATCGACCTAGGTATTTTTTTTCTGGACTTCATAAAAAAGCATATATGTTTTTCTTGTAATATCTAGTAGAAGAACTAATTTGTATGTCTAACAGATGGACAGGACTTGGATAACTTCTGCTCGAAGATTCTCCGCTGCATATGTCGAGGGGGTTGAAAACTTCATGAACTTTATCAGAGCTGAGTACGGTGGTCCGAAATCAGATGTGCTCTGCCCGTGTAGCAGTTGTATGAATTCAGTTACAAGACCCCAGTCAACTGTGCAAAATCATCTACACTTGTATGGGATGTCGGTCACATATACTAGGTGGGTTCATCATGGTGAAGCTGTGAACGTCAATGTTATTGACTACGTGGAAGCAGCAGATCACCATCTTGATCTGCCTGATGCTCAGGTGGAAGAGGAGGAGGAGGTGGTGGTGGCGGAGCCAGTGAGTTTGACCAACATTGAAACAATGCTACGAAATGCTCGTGCATTCCGTGAACTTTCACCTGCAGAAGAAAAACGGTGGGCCCGCATGTTGGAACAATGCAACGTTGCTGTCACCCCAGGAAATAAGCTGTCAGTATTCTCAGCTATGGTCACCTTTCTTCAGGTGAATGACATCTGAGCGGATGACCAACAAATCATTCGATGCGATGTTGGCTGCTTTCCGCAAATCTTTCCCAGATGCGTCTGAGCTGCCACACACCTACAGTAAAATGAAGAATTTCCTTCGTGCAGTTGGAATTGGATATGATATGATCCATGTTTGTAAGAATAATTGTGTTCTGTTCCGGAAGGATTATGCCAACTTAAGTGAATGCCCGAAATGCAAATCATCAAGATGGAAAGATGGCGATGCTGTGAAGAGGATTCCTCATAATGTTCTGAGACATTTTCCAATTACACCAAGATTGCAGAGGTTGTTTCATGATGCTGAAACAAGAGAGGATGTACTGTGGCATTCTAGGAACCAGGAGTACAGAGATCAGAATGTAATGAGCCATCCATCTCATGGTAGTGAGTGGAAAAGCTTCAATGATAAACACAAAGAGTTTGCTGCTGACCCGAGAAACATTAGACTTGGCTTAGCTTCAGATGGATTTAACCCATTTGGCCACCAGAGCGCCACATATAGCATGTGGCCAGTGCTTGTTATCCCTTACAACATGCCTCCAAATGTCTGCACCAAAGAATCAAACTACATGATGGCCTTGCTCATCCCAGGTCCAAAAAGTCCTGGAAAGGATTTTGATTTGTTCATGGAGCCTCTTGTGGAGGAACTTCAACAGCTATGGAAGGGTGTTCTCACTCGAGACCTATATAGCAGCCCACCAGCTGATTTCTTTCTGCGTGCTGTTATAATTTGGTGCATCCATGATTATCCGGCTTTGGGCACTATGTCAGGGCGAACGACACATGGTTACAATGCATGTGTTCGCTGTGACAGGAATCCGCTGTCATACGCAATACTTAGCAAGATCTGTTACATTGGACACCGCCGTTTCCTTGCCAAGGACAAGCCGCATCCTAGAAAATACCGAAGACATGTGTTCAATGCAAAGCATGAAAACCGTGATGCGCCAAAGAGGCTCACCGCCGATGAGTTGCAAGTGGAATTAGAGAAGGTCAGGCATATTACACCAGGAAACCATCCTGGTAATGGTAGCGGGAAAAGGAAGCGTGGCAGGGTAGAAGAGAGATTATTGTTTACCCGCAGGTCCACTTTGTGGGACTTGGAGTATTGGAAAGATTTGGATCTGCGGCATAATCTTGATGTGATGCACATCGAGAAAAATATATGTGACAGCATTATCGGCACACTTCTTAATATTGAAGGCAAGACGAAAGATACCTTAAAATCTAGGATTGATTTGACACACCTGGGTATCAGAAAGGATTTGCAGGTGCAAGATGAAGGTAAACCACGGGATATGGCACCAGCTGTGTACGTCTTGGACAAGGTAAAAAGAAAAGAATTCTGCGAGGTCCTGTCACGTGTGAGATTCCCACATGGATTTGCTTCCAACCCTGAAAGGAGAGTCAGTGCAGATGGAAACAAGGTACAAGGGTTGAAAACTCATGACTGCCACGTCCTACTTCAAAGGGTTTTACCTGTTATCCTTAGAGGATTGGGCCGCCCTGACTTATACAGAGCAGTTGCAGAGTTGGGACAATTCTTCAGGGAACTCTGCAGTAGGAATATCATGATAGATGCTTTGGAGCGTCTTAGAGACAAGATACCAACTATCCTATGCGACCTTGAGAAGATATATCCTCCAGCCTTCTTTGATGTGATGGTGCATTTGGCTGTTCATCTACCTGATGAGGCACTACTTAGAGGTCCAGTACAGTATGGCTGGATGTACCCTATTGAAAGGCGGCTAGGCACTTTCAAGGGCTATGTTAGGAACAGAGCTAGACCCGAGGGTTCCATTGCAGAGGCCTACATTGCTACAGAAGCGTTGACATTCTGCTCAAAATACATTGAAACAGCTGATCAGCTTAGCAAAGAGGTGGGTGAAGACAATCCCGGGCTCAATGTTTTCGATTATTCTGTTCGAGTTACAGGGAAGAGTCGACAAGAGGACAAACCTAAAGATTTGGACAAAATGGTTTGGTATGTGTTGAATAACTGTCCTGAGATACTACCTTATATCAAGTAAGTGCAGTACTGCAGCTTATACATCGTAATCTACTAAACTTGCAGCACATTCTTATATATTTAGATGTTTGACGCGATCACTATGTTGTGCAGCATCTACAAAGAGGAGTTACTGCCGCAAAATCCAAGAAACATTGACAAACTGGTTATGGCAGGATTTGCGAAATGGTTCAAGAACCATGTAAGCTTTTGAAGTGCACTGTCAGTTTTTTTAATATATTGAGTACATAAGATGATCAGCTTGTCTATTTTCTAACCATAGGTTAAGAAGATGCGGGAGGATGGGCAGGCAGTTGATGATGCCCTTTACTCACTAGCAATGGGTCCTGATACTCGGGTAAGACATTATGAATCTTGCGTTGTTGGAGATGTGCGCTACAACACCCTTGCACGAGACGAAGGCAGGAAGACACAAAACAGTGCCATCATGAGCACGGATACGTATGACAAAGAGACAACTGAAATGTATGCTAACATAACAGACATTGTTCAGTTGCAGTATATCTCCAGTTTCGAGGATCATCGGTGTGTGGTTCTGTTGTGCTGTCGTTGGTATAACCTGTTTTCCAGGATCGCAAAACCCAGAGCTGATGATTATTTCAAATCCATCAATGTCAAGGCGGCGTACCAGACCAACGAGCCTTTTATTTTGGCAAATCAAGCAACACAGATATTTTTCTTGGAAGACACATTTGCACGTAGCGATGACTGGAGAGTATTGCAAAGGTTTGAGCAGAGGAATTCGTTTAATGAAGTTGCACAACAAGATGATGCTTACACTGCTCCTGATGTACAAGATAACACAGATGTTCCTAATATCTTTGAGAACCATCACGTCAATGACGCCGGCGAAAAGATTGCCTGTCGTGCTGTGGACATACAAGAGTTGATCAAGAAGAAGCCAACGTTCGAGGACGTTGAGGACGAAGAAGAAGATGACACCGTGGGGAATTACGATTCAGACTGATACACATGGCGAAGATGTTGACGCTGCTGCTGCGGATGATGATTACATTGCTTTTGTCGTATTTGCCTGTCAGAAGACGTTTTTTTATCTACTATGTGAAATTGTGTTTGCTATGACAACTGAAACCTGATGAACATGTTGTTTAGTATTTTGCTGTGAGAACATCACTTGTTATGTATGCTGATTTGTGTTTGGTGATTGTATGACAACTAAAACATGATGACATTGTTGTTTAGTTGTACTCATATTTGGCTGTGAAACTTGAATTTGATGACATAGTTTGCTGTTGGACTGCAATTTGCTCGACGTCTTCGAATGAGAACAAAGCTGACCCGACAGGGCCTCTGCTATTTATTTATTTATATGAGCAAAAGGGGATACCCCCTGATTTCCGTTAATAGAAATCATTAGATGTTCACAACACTACGCCCAGCCTGCTACACAGGTTTCATTCATTACTAGTTTCAGCAAAGTGCTCATGTCGTAGCCACTGAATACATCACGAGTGCTACATACACTGCAAATAAAGAGACAATCATCCTACAGAGCACATCGATTTTGCCCATTATCTTCACAAGCTCTTTCATCTCCTCATTGCTGTCAAGGCCGTTCAGCAGCTGTTGCTTGGCCATGATCAGAGGAACTGCATCTTTAACCTTCTGCTCTGCATCTTCCTCTTCTGCCGTTCCTTCAGTTACTTGTCCAACACCCCAACCTGCTGGTATTGGGATTCGTCGGCTAACCAAATAATCAGCGTAGTTGCATTCCCCCACATCACCAACTTCCCAGAAATACAAATCACACGAATCTTCCCTTTTTGCACAAATCAAATTGGAAGATCATCAACCAAACTATTAAAAAAATCAGCAACTGAAAGCAGCAGAACAACACTTAAACATATTATTACCCCATGATTCGGGCATTTGTAGAAGACTCGGCCAGGGTTGCGGATTGTGGTTGAGACGCGACGGATGACTCTGCGTGATTTGCAGCAGTGGCACCACACCAACGGCAGCGGGTTGCGATGAGCAATCGGCTGCGGTGCGCGTGCCGGCGGGGGTGTGATGAGACCCACAGGCGATGGTACGGGTGGCGACTTGGCACATATCTGGTTGTTGCCTGCTGAAGAGCAGGTGGACGAGCAGCCAGCGGACATGGTTGCTGCGGCCAGAGCTTCTGATGCTAGGCAGAGTAAGTAGAGAAGAGGAGAAGCGAACGTTGGATATGTCAGTTTCATTACTTGCAGAGTAGCATAGCACCATATATAGTCATAGTCTAGGTTTGGATTCGAACCAGCTACAGGAGCACGTCTTTCTTTTTTCTAAAACTCGGCAACGTCTCTTTACTGGTACACTAGCTTGTTCTGTACGCCTTCCCAAGTCTTTGATTTTCTTTCCCTTTTTTTGCGAGGAAGGAAGGAGGACAAAATTGAGAGTTCCTGGGACTCGAACCCAAGACCTCTCGGTTGAAAACCAAGGGTGCTAGTCACTTATGTGGCGAACGTTCCCTGTGAGGAGGACGGCAGACGAACGCATTTTCCTCGCAGTTTTCTTCCTATATATAAAAAAGTATGCTACTTGGTGTCCGCTTAGTCAACAAACGATTGTGCCAACCTTGACCGTTGGATTGACATTCAACGTCTGTCGCGTTTCTTCAGTCTCTTCTTCCTCGAGCCGCCAAAGCCAAACCAGCGCCGGCGGGACCGCCTGCTCCCGCCTCCCACGGCTGGCTGTGATCTTCCCCGGCTCCTATTCGTTCCCGTCCGAGGCCTCACCATCGTCCTCCGCCTTGGTTCGCTCGCCGCGGCGCCGCCCTTCGGTGTTGTCAACATGGTCAACAACCGAGAGGAATAAGGAGATGACTGTACATGGTGAGGATGACAGTAGGGACCCAGCAGCGCGCGCAGTAATTTTGTTTTTTCGGGATGGAGAAGGGTATCAACTGGGTTGTGCGGGACCCGTGGCCCGTCTAGCCCAGGCTTTTATTTCATATGTTTAGGACATGACCAGCCCAGTTTGTTTTTTTCCTTTCTGAAAATGGCTAGCCAGCTATTTTGTTTTTTGCAGAATAACCAACGTAGGCCTACTTGCTTTTCTACGCCCTGCTGGGCCGGAAATCTTTCATGATGAGGAGGGATGCATTTTGCCTAGAAAATGGGCTATAAGTAATAAGAAATGGGCTATAAGTAATAATAAATGTGCTGTAAAATGAAAAAATATAGCAAACAGGCAATTAGTTCCAAAATACAGTTTTCTTTCGGATTTTGATATTTTAAATTTCATTGTTTTTGTGCGTGTAAAATTTATTGAATTTAAATTAAGGTATATTTAGATTTAAAATTAATTTGAATCTGGCTAGAAATTTCGGGATGTATGCTGTTTGGGACAGATTTGGAGGCTGACTTGTGGGTCTACTAGGTTGACGTGTACTTTGGCTTTGTCAACTTAGTCCACAAACGATTCTAGCAGCAGTGACCGTTGGATGTTAATCCAACGGCCGTGCTGCTTCTTCAATATCTGATCTTCTTGCTCCAGCCGCCCAAACCAGCTCCGGTGGGACTGCCTGCTCCCGCCTCCCGTGGCCGGCTGTGCTGCCGCACAGGCCGCACCGCCCCACCCTACTTCATTGCTGGCCAGGCCATTCCTCTACTCACCCACACCTCCTGTTATTTTCCGGCGACGGCAGCCGGACCAGTAAACCCTCGTACTCCCCACCACGTGGGCAACCATTGCCGAGTCTTCCCCGGCTCCGTGTCGTTCCCTTCCTAGGCCTCGTCGTCGTCCACCGCCATGGTGTTCTCGGCGCGGCCTGGTCAACATGGTCAATGAACGACATCCATCGGTCGTGGACTGTATGCGCAAAATAATGATTCCTCCACCTGACAGCTGGGACCCACCGGAAGGGCCTCTGTATTTCATGAAAAAAACTTTCCCCCCGATGACATGTCGGACCCACCAGCTATATCTTCGCACGCAAGAAAGTGCCTCCTTATTACGCACAAAAAAATGAATACCCCCCTGCTAGCTGGGACCCACCATAGTGGGAGGATGACTTGTGGGCCAACTAAGTTGACGGGGACGGAGGGCTTTGTCAACTTAGTCAATATGAATGATTCTAGCTCCAGTGACCGTACGATGTCCATCCAACGGCCGTAGTGCTTCTTCAACCTCTGGTCTTCTTGCTCCAGCCACCCAAAGCAGCGCCGGTCGTGCCACATGCTCTTGCCTCACATGGCCGGCTGTGCTCCTGCGGAGGCCTCACCGCCCCTACTATTCCCACCGCTGGCCAGGCCCTGCGGCGACGGCAGCCTCACACCGCAGCCGAACCAGTGAACCCTCGTACTCCTCTCTGCGCGGGCTTCCACTGCCGCTTCCCCGGCTCCGCGTCGTCCCCTTCCTAGGCCTCGCCGTCGTCCACCGCCGTGGTGCTCTCGGCGCGGCCTGGTCAACATGGTCAAGGAATGACTTCCATCGGACGTGGACTGTACGTGGAGAGGCTGACAGCTGGGTCCACGGCTGCAGCAAGGAAGTGCCTCCTTATTACGCGGAAAATAATGATTCCTCCACCTGATAGCTGGGACCCACCGGACGGGCCACTGTATTTCGCGGAATAAACGTTTCCCCCTGACTGCTGGGACCCACCAGCTTCATCTTCGCACGCAAAGAAGTGCGTCCGGGCAAAAAAAAACGATTTGCCCCCCTGACTGCTGGGACCCACCAGCTACTCATTCGCACGCAAGGAAGTGCGTCCGGGCAAAAAAATGATTCGCCCCCCTGACTGCTGGGACCCACCGGCTACATCTTCGCACGCAAGGAAGTGCGTCTGGGCAAAAAAAATGATTCGCCCCCTGACTGCTGGGACCCACCAGCTACATCTTCGCAGGCAAGGAAGTGCCTGACAGTCGGGACCCACCTGGTCGAAGCGTACGTAGCATTGTCATTCTGGTCACGAACGTGTACGTACATACTGGTCGATGTAGAGGCGCGCACATGTCATAGTAGAGGCGCCCACGTAGCATGTACACGTACGTACAGCGCCCAGGGTGCAAGAAAGAAAATACGGCCACGTATGTGTACATACGGGTGGGGTCTCGAACGCCTACTCGCGCATACGTACGGCCAGGGCTCGTGTACATGGCTGGGTCGGAACGGAGAAACAGCATCGTCGTCGTGTTCATGGGGAGGCAACGGAATGTGTCGTGTTCATGGGGAGGCAACGGAATGTGTCGTGTTCATGGGGAGGCAACGAAATACGTCGTGTTCATCGGGAGGCAACGGAACGCGTGGGAGCCAACCGGCTGGGTCAGAACGGAATGCGTGGTCGTGTTCATCGGGAGGGCTTGGACGGAACAGGCGATGGAAACAAGGCCTGGCGTATCGCAAAACGGAGGAAACGGACCTCCTATGTTCGGAACGGGGTCCTGTTGATCGGGAGGGGTGTGGCGTACCGCAAAACGGAGGAAAGGGACCTCCTACGGTCGAAACGGGGGTCCTGTTGATCGGGAGGGGTGTGGCGTACCGTAAAATGGACGAAACGGACCTCCTACAGTCGAAACAGGGGTCCTGTTGATCGGGACGGGTGTGGCGTACCGCAAAACGGATGAAACGGACCTCCTACGGTCGAAACGGGGGTCCTGTTGATCGGGAGGGGTGTGGCGTACCGCAAAACGGACGAAACGGACCTCCTACGGTCGAAACGGGGGTCCTGTTCATCGGGAGGGTTGTGGCGTACCGCAAAACGGGACTCCACGGGATACTGTTCATCTCCACCGTCGACCTCCTCCAGCCTCCATGGGCTCCTGTTCATCCAGCCTCCACCGCGCGCTACTACACCGGCTACTGTTCAACCACCCCTCCACGGGCACCCCTCCACCGTTCATCCAGCCCTCCACACCACGGGGGCCTGTTCAACCACCCCTCCACGGGCACCCCTCCACCGTCTACTGTTCATCCAGCCCTCCACGGGGTCCTGTTCATCCACCCCTCCACGGGCACCCCTCCACTGTCTACTCTTCATCCTACCCTCCACGGGGTCCTGTTCATCCAGCCACAACCGGCTCGATCGATTAGGGTCCTGTTCATCTAGAGGCCACACCACGGGGTCCTGTTCATCCACCCCCACCGGGAACTGTTCATCCAAACCCCCCAGCAACGCTCACTGTTCATAAAGAGGCAGCATCGATCGGCTTCAGTTAGCAGCAGTAGCGAAGGAATCGCTCGATCGGGTTCAGTTAACATTCATCGATCGATCGCTCGGGTTCAGTAGCGTGTAGCCTGCAGTGCAATCACTCGGGTTCAGTTAGAGCCCAACGCCTCACTCGGGTTCAGTTAGAGCCAACGCCTCGCACACACGCGCGTACGTGTACGAGAGAAATGCACATCGCTCGGCCCCCGACCTCCCACCGTAACCGGGAACTCCCCGAAATTTTCCTCCCCCTCGCTTCTACCACGGTTTTTTCCGTCATGGACGGCCAAAAGAATGTCATGCAGCTGCGTCTCCGGCCCGCGCAGGACGAAAAGCCCATTTTCTGTCATGATTTTTTGTCATAGAAGTAGGAGCCCACCACATCTATGATGACACTGGGTTTTGTCACAATTATCGTCATAGAAGTGTCATATGTATGACAGAAAAAAAATTCGTTCGGCCCAAAATGTCACGGATGTGTCTTTTTTTGTACTGTACAGGGTACCACTAATTCCTCAGGAGCAGGCTTACGCTAACCATGGGACGCAGGAGGATCAGGTCGCAGCAGTGGATGGTGGCCCTAACTCGTCGGCCTCCCTACCGCCAGGGGGCGCTGGGGGCTGCAGGAGAGGGGCCGGGAGGTAGTCCATCTGCCGGGGAGGTGCTCTAGAGCCTTCCCCGGCAGAGGACCCATGGTCGCCGAGGGCGCCGTTGGCGACCCCTTTGCCCCTTGGTGTCGTCCTGGTTTTTGGTCGCCCCCAACGGTGGTCGAGGGAGGCGCAAGGCGGGGCCCTCTTCTGGCGATATGAAGTAAGGCTCACGCCTGCGAAGGTCTCCGCTCGTGACACTCTCACGTAATAAAGAGTGGGGCTGTACACGCCCCGGAGTCTCAGGAGTGCCGCCCTCGGGCCTCGGGGGCTTCCTCCCATGTCCTAGTGGCAGCACTTAGCTCCGCCCTGGTGAGAAGACAAGAAGACAAGACTAGGCGCCGGACGCGGCCATTTGCTTTGGATCTCTTTTCTGTAGCCCTGCCTTCTGGATTTGGATTTAAGTTGAAGTTGAATTTTCATTGATGTGCGCGGGGGGTGCCTTTTCTCGTCCGAGCGATTTCTTGCTATCTGGTTCTTGCCTTAATTCGGGGTTCATGCCTGTTGCTTCCCCCTCGCGAGCCCCTCGTGAGCGGGGCTGGGCATGGCGCACGCGCGCCACGCGCATGACGCGCCACGGCTAGCGCTTGCTTCTCACGAGGCCCCCTCGGGCGGGTCGACAGGCTCCTCAGGAGCTTCTCAGAAACTCGCAACCTCATGAGCCAGTTCGGGACTCGTCCAGGCTAAGGTAAACCGCAATAGCAAACTCGCCCCAGGATTCGTGAGTTCATGAAGACACATATTCAACTTGGCCTAAAAAGACAGAGGCAGTAGTATATTTACATGAGGGGCTTCCCCTCCAAAAATGCTCTTACAACCTCTAGGGCCGCGCCTGAGCTTCTGCATGCAGGACAAACAGCTGGGAAACATGGGATCAGTCGGACATGTCGCTCGCTGCGTCCCCCGGGTCGCCCTCAGACACATCGCTGGCATCGCTGTCACCGTCGCTAGCTTCATCATCACCTCCACCGGCGCTGCCATCACCATCGTCGACCACGTTGACTTCATCCGCCGCGACCACCACCGCGTCGTCCTCAGAAGCGAAGGCCCTGACCAGCGCGTCCACATTGTCCTCCACCCACCGCGCCATGTCGCCCCGGATGGCCTCCGAAACTGGAGCAATGGCAGCGTCAAAGTAAATGTCCTGGTAAGTGTTCTGGAGATGGCTGCAGACACAGGAGAATGCGCGCCCCAGCAGGCCGCGGCTCCTCTCTTCAACAAGCGGGCGAGCTCTCTCGGAGCGATTCTTCAGACGCACCACCATGTCGGTGAAGAAGCGGAGGTGACTGGCGTAGTCGTCCACGCGGGGATGAGGGGCATTTTCATCGCAGATGTGGCCCAGGGCAATATTGGCCCTGTTCCCGAGGCCCTGGAGCATGGGGGCATGCACGCGCTCGAGCGTCCGCCGCTGAAGCACTTCCTCCCTGTTCTGCCGCGTGACGGAGTTGGCGTCGGCGACCCGCTGCTGAAGAGGGAGCAGCTCGGCGCAGGCGGAGGCCAGGTCGGCCTGCGCCGAGACTAGGGCGGCCGCGGCGGCCTCCTCGCGCCGCTCCACGTCAATCAACCTGGACTTGAGGGCAACAGTCCTACCTGCAGCCTCAGCTTCCGCGAACTCCAACTTCAGGTCATACCTACCCTAAAGTTCCGCGCGAGCCTCGGCCACCCGGCCATCGACCTCCTCCTGGGCCCAGGCCTCGCGCGCACCAATGGCATCTTCCGCTTGGGGAACTTGACGCTCCCTCGTCTCCAGTCGCTCGAGATCAAGGCTACGCTCCACGGCTTCCAGCGCCAACGCCTCCTCGCGCTTCCGGATCTCTTCCTCTTTGGCGGACGTCCCCCTCGTCGACGCAAGGGCGGCTTTGCGCGCCTCCACTTGCTGCTCCAAGGAGGCGCTCCAGGCTTGGAGCTCCCATGCGTGCTCCTCCGCGGCCTCGCGACGGCGGTCAGCTTCCCAGGCCTCTTCCTGGGCTCGGGAGCAGGCCTCACACGAGGCTGCGAGAGAAACCTCGGCCTTCGCATTATCAAGCTCGTGCTGGTGGCGCCCGAGGTTGACAGCCACCTTCAGCTTATGCCGCTCCTCCACCAGCCGAACACCCTCGGCCACAAGGCGCGCGTCCACATCCACGAGTTCTTCACCAAGCCGGTTCATCGCGCCCATCGCCTCCCGAAAGAGCTCGTGGCAGATGACACTCCTTTCGTGCGGTGATTTGAGCATGCTGCTGACTCCCTCCTCTGCTGCGGGGGTTGCAGATGGGGCCCGAAGCGGCTCGCCCCCTTTCAGCAGGAGGCTGGGGGCCGGCGCCCACCCAGTTGCCGGCCAGGCCTCGCGAGGGGCCCGAATGAGTGGAGGCCCGCCGCTTGAAGAGGAGCCCAACACCGAAGCCACCCGGCCGCCGCCCACAACCAGACGAGGAACCCTTGGGACGCTTGCCGTGCACCAAGGAAGGCCGCGAAGGAGAGACAGCGAGGACGCGAGCTTAAGATGCCTTGTTGACGGGCTGGCTTCCCCGGTCGACTCCGCGTCGTGGCAGCGTGCGGGCTCCCAGCGCTCAAGTCTAGTGGGGGAAACGAGGCGAGAAGAGGTTGCTTCTCAGGAGATTCCGCGGCCTTGGCAGAAGGGATCCTGAAGAGTCATCGTCAGGAAGGGAAGCAGCACTCGAAGAATCATAAAGATAAGGTACTTACTCGTCAACGGTGATGTACTTCCTCCGCTTTAACGGCCCGAAGGTGCTGCTGTCGTGGCTTGGGGACCCCTTCCTCTTGTGGAGCTCCTCGAAGTCCACACAAAGCCGACCGAAGAGTTGGAGATGGCGGCCAACACGAGGCGCAACTCAAGAAGCGCTCGAAGGAACAACCTCAGTGGCGCCAAGCTGAGGAGAGCTATCAGGCTTCGCCTCGCAGCGACCTGCCGAGGCCTCAGGAGCTTCGGCTCCGGGAGTCATGGGCTGCATCGCCCCCTCAACTGCCGCCCCAGGGCAAGAATCACGAGTTCCCGAGGACGACGTCTCGGGAGCCCTAGGCGGCATCAGCACATCGGCACCCGCGCCATCGGCCTCCAGCGGTGCTCGCCCCCCTGTATCCACACTTGGGGCGAGCTCGACACTAGCGGCAAGGAGGGGAACCACGTCGACGGGGTTCTCACGGGGCCCCACCAGGCCGACTGGACGCAGCCGCCACTCATCGAAGGAGGGCATGTGCTCCACAAATTCCACCTTGTTCAAGCAGCGGTACAACAGACAACTCTTCCCTGGCATGTCGTCTGGCAATGGGACACCCGCCAGGACCTCGAGCACCGTTCGCCGCGCCTCAAGAGGGAGCCCGGACTCCTGAAATCTCATGTGGTCCTTGCTGTTGAACAAGGCCCACATCGGTCGAGAATGGCGCTGAAGCGGAGCGACTCGGCGCCGGACGAACTCCTTCACTACCATAGGCGCAGTCACACTAAGGTCTTTCAGCCCCCTTCATCCTGAGCCAGACGGGGACAAGGCGCGAATTGGTGAGCCATTGATGGCACCAACCGAAGTTGGGGATGGCGGGCGCCGATGGAGAATGGAGCAGAGGGCTGAGCACTCCAACATCAACAAATACCCACCATGTCTGAAACTCGCTCGTGGACAGAGGAAGCTCAAAGTGAATCCTCGCGCCGGCCATCGCCGCCACTGCCTGGAAGCTTAGGCACCCCGAGCTCTGCCGGGGATCAATCAGGTGCAGCAAGAAGAAGTGGCGGAGAAGGGCCACGGAAGGAGCAATGCCCACCATGGCCTCGCAAAAAAGGAGAAGACAACAAGAAGGGTCATGGATTGGGGATCAAGGTGCAACATGTGGATCTGATAATGCGCAAGCACTGCGTTGAAGAAAACGGAGAAAGGAGGAACCAGGCCAGCCCAAATGGCGTCGGTGAAGAATGGGACCTCGGTGGCTGTCCTGTCGATACGAGCTCGAGACGCAGGCCAGGCCACCATCCCTCCCCACTCATTGAAGCTGGAGGCGAGCATGGGACACACCTTGTCCATGGCTTCTTGGTTGAGCACCAGCGACCTGCCAACGGTGGGCTCAATGGCCTGGCGTAGTTCGACGGAGGACGGGGACTCTTCCCTTTCTCCGACTGGTCCAGCGCCATGGCAATGGGAGGATTGAGCTGAGATCGGATCGGGAGAAGAGGCTGAGCTTCGAGGAAGCGGAAGAATTGGGGAGTGTGCCGCAACGACGGGAAGGAAACCGTGTAGACCGCAGTGGCCACCTAGCCAGGCGGGTATCAAGGCAGCGTGGGGAAGCGGAGACGCCCACGTCCAATCAACCACCACGGGTCGACCAAGGCCGCAGGCTATTGGGGCCCGCGGCGCTCCGCACTTGCCCTTTGGCTTCGCCTCGAAGCCATGTCCAAGCGCGCCTTGGGCCCGGGGGCTACTGTCGGCGTTTTGGGAACGGGGGTCCCCAAACTTGCCTACCTGCGGCCCACGGCGTGGCTCTGTGAGGGAGTCCTGGACTAAGGGGTCCTCAGGCGTCCGACCTGTTAGCCATGGGCCGGACTAATGGGCTGTGAAGATACGAAGACTGAAGGCTGCACCCGTGTCCGGATGGGACTCTCCTTGGCATGGAAGGCAAGCTTGGCGACCAAATATGTATATTCCCTTCTTTGTAACCGACCCTGTGTAACCCTATATCCTCCCGGTGTTTATATAAACCGAAGGACTTAGTCCGGAGAGGAGAGAGATATTCATTACCATAGTCATACAGACTAGGCTTTTAGGGTTTAGCCATTACGATCTCGTGGTAGATCAACTCTTGTAATACTCATATTCATCAAGATCAATCAAGCAGGAAGTAGGGTATTACCTCCATAGAGAGGGCCCGAACCTGGGTAAACATTGTGTCCCCTGTCTCCTGTTACCATCGACCTTAGACGCACAGTTCGGGACCCCTACCCGAGATCCGCCGGTTTTGACACTGACAATGGTGGTTTCATTGAGAGTTCCACTGTGTCGTCCCTTAAAGGTTTTGATGGCCCCATCAATCATCAACAATGACGCTGTCCAAGGAGAAACCTTCCTCCCGGGACGGATCTTCGTGTTCGGTGGCTTCGCGCTGCGGGCCAACTCGTCTGGCCACCTGGAGCAGATCGATAGCTACGCCCCTGGCCATCAGGTCAGATTTGGGAGCTTGAACTACGTCGCGGACATCAGTGGAGATTTGATCTTCGCCGGATTTGAGACCGCGGTGACCGCCCCTGGTCACCTCGATAAACATGACCTAAATCTGTCATCGGACCGCGTTCAGGAGATAGCTCCTGTAACTTCTCTGGCCTTAAATCCGGAGCATACTTCGCCACCCAAGGATTGGAGGCTCAACCCCACCACGGAGGCCACAGATTCCCCGGCGTTGGAGCCGCACATGGACTTAACCTCACACAATATCTGTGACATCGGAACTCCGGACTCGTCTCTGGTTATAAGTTCCGAACCATGTGAGCCCACGTACGCCGAACTTGATCGTTTATCGATCTTTGAATTCAACATCGCAGACATCTTCCAGCACTCGCCTTTAGGCGATGTCCTCAACTCATTAAAGAACCTGTCCTTGGCGGGGGACTCACAGCCGAACTATGTTCGGTTCGAACTAGGGGCTGATGATGGAGAATCTTGCTTCCCACCCGCCACCCACTTCATAGCCACAGTCGAGGATTTAACCGACACGCTTGATTACGACTCCGAAGACATCGACGGTATGGACGACGATGCTGATGAAGATCAAAATCAAAATCCGCCATTCACTGGACGCTGGACGGCCACTTCTTCGTATGATGTGTACATGGTGGACACACCCAAAACAACCAACGACGATGACAAAGAAAATCCAGTCGAGAATAAACCTCCTGTAAAACAGCAAAAACGCCGGCGTCCTCGGTGCTGCTCTAAGTCACGTCATTCAAAAGACAGCAATGCTGGCACCAGAGAAAATAATACCCCGAACGATGCCGAAAACAATGAAGACCTTGCTGAGGTAACATCCGAACAGGAGGAGCAAGAAAACGGGCAGGCTAGCCCCGACGAACAGGCCAAGCCCAACGACTCGGGGGACGGTAGTTATCGTCCGCTCTCTGAGGATGAGGAAAGCCTCGGTAACAAAGATTTCATCGTGCCCGAGGAACCTCTCGAGTAGGAGTGCTTCAAGCGCCAGCTAATAGCCACCGCAAGGAGCCTGAAAAAGAAGCAGCAGCAGCTTCAAGCTGACCAAGATCTGCTCGTCGACAGGTGGACTGATGTTCTGGCAGCCAAAGAATATGGCCTCGGACTCCCAGCCAAGAGTTACCCGAAGCGAAGATTGCTACCCCAGTTTGACGAAGAGGCGCCGGAGCCCATACCTCCTCCGCATAATGCGGCCGATCGACCACTACACGGTCGGGACAGTGCGGCGGACCGACCACCACGTGGTCAGGATAGAGCGGCAACTCCGGACGAACGGCAGCCTGCCCCACCGCCACGTAAAAATAGAGACAAAACAGTTCGAGGTCATACATACGACCTCCGATAGACCCTGGATAGTAGACCAGGATATACCCGATCGATTTACGGATCGCAAGGACGTCCCTCGACACGTGATGATGGCTACCTATTCGGACGTGACAAACCTAGTCACATCCGAGCCGACAACCGTAGATGGACTCCATCGGAGCTACGATGGGATGCGGCGAGGTATAGAGGCGCCGCACACCCTCTTTGCTTCACTGATGAAGTAATGGATCACGAATTCTCCGAAGGGTTCAAACCCGTGAATATTGAATCATACGACGGGACAACTGATCCCGCGGTATGGGTAGAGGACTTTATCCTCCACATCCACATGGCCCGCGGAGATGACCTCCACGCTATCAAATACCTTCGACTAAAGCTTAAAGGACCAGCTCGGCACTGGTTAAACAGCCTGCGTGAAAATTCTATCGGCAGCTGGGAGGACTTGGAACAAGCCTTCCTCGACAACTTCCAAGGTACATATGTCCGGCCACCAGACGTCGATGACTTAAGCCACATAGTCCAACAACCTGGAGAGTCGGCCAGGAAATTCTGGACTAGGTTCCTAACCAAAAAGAACCAGATCATCGACTGTCCGGATGCCGAAGCCCTAGCGGCCTTTAAACATAGCATCCGCGATGAATGGCTCGCCCGCCACCTCGGCCAAGAAAAACCAAAATCTATGGCAGCCCTTACAGCACTTATGACCCGCTTTTGCGCGTGTGAGGATAGCTGGCTGGCTCGTAGCAAAAACACAGCCAGCGAGGCAGGCCCCTCCGAGCCAAAAACAGCAATGGCAAGCTCCGACGTAACATACACAAACGCCGAAGCAATGGTGATAACGCCGACGACACCACAGTCAATGCCGGATTCAGCGGCTCCAAGTCCAGCCAGTGGAAGAAACTGTGCAAAAGAAACAATCAGGGACCATCCAGCCTGGACTGCATACTCGATCGCCTGTGCCAGATACATGGCACCCCAGACAAACCAGCCAATCATACCAACAGTGGTTGTTGGGTTTTTAAACATGCCATCAAATTAAATGCCAAGAATAGCGAAAAGGGATCACAAAGCGAGGACGACGACGAGGAGCACCGGCAACTGGACACAGGGGGATAGAAGAAGTTTCCCCCTCAAGTCAAAACAGTGAAGATGATATATGCTACACACATCCCCAAAAGGGAGCACAAGCGCGCACTAAGGGACGTCTACGCGATAGAGCCAGTCGCCCCAAAATTCAATCCATGGTCGTCATTCCTGATCACCATTGATTGTCGGGATCATCCGACTAGTATCCGTCATGGCGGTTCAGCCGCACTAGTCCTCGACCCAATCATTGATGGATTTCACCTGACGCGTGTCCTTATGGACGGAGGTAGCAGCCTCAACCTGCTCTATCAGGATACAGTGCGAAAAATGGGCATCAATCCATCACGGATCAAGCCCACAAAGACTACCTTCAAAGGATTCATACCAGGTGTAGCGGCCCGTTGTACGGGCTCAATCACGCTAGAGGTTGTCTTCGGGTCTCCGGACAATTTCCGAAGTGAGGAGTCAATCTTCTACATCGTCCGCTTTCGTAGCGGCTATCATGCACTGCTCGGACGAACCACATTCGCTCGATTCAATGCAGTGCCACACTATCCTTATCTCAAGCTCAAGATGCCCCGTCCACACGGCGTCATCACGGTCAACGGAAATACGGAAAGCTCCTCCGTACAGAAGAGCACACAGCTGCCTTAGCAGCAGAAGTACAGAGCGGCCTTCTCAAGCAGAACCCTAATCCGGCTGCCGAGCCCACGGACACCGTTAAGAGGGTCCGAACCACTACAAAAAAAAGACACATCCGTGAAATTTTGGGCCGAACGAAATTTTTTTCTGTCATACATATGACACTTCTATGACGATAATTGTGACAAAACCCGGTGTCATCATAGATGTGGTGGGCTCCTACTTCTATGACAAAAAATCATGACAGAAAATGGGCTTTTCGTCCTGGGCGAGTCGGAGACGCAGCTGCATGACATTCTTTGGGTCGTCCATGATGGAAAAAACCGTGGTAGAAGCGAGGGCGAGGAAAATTTTGGGGAGTTCCCGGTTACGGTGCGAGGTCGGGGGCCGAGCGATGCGCGTTTCTCTCGTACACGTACGCACGTGTGTGCGAGGCGTTGCCTCTAACTGAACCTGAGCGAGGCGTTGAGCTCTAACTGAACCCGAGCGATTGCACTGCAGGCTACGCGTTACTGAACCCGAGCGACCGATCGATGGCTGTTAACTGAACCCGATCGAGCGATTCCTTTGCTACTGCTGCTAACTGAAGCCGATCGATGCTGCCTCTTGATGAACAGTGAGCGTTGCTGGGGGGTTTAGATGAACAGTTCCTGGTGGGGGTGGATGAACAGGACCCCGTGGTGTTGCCTCTGGATGAACAGGACCCCGATCGATCGAGCCGGTTGGGGCTGGATGAACAGGACCCCGTGGAGGGTAGGATGAACAGGACCACCCCGTGGAGGGCAGAATGAACAGTAGACGGTGGAGGCTGGATGAACAGTAGCCCATGGAGGGGTGGTTGAACAGGAGCCCGTGGAGAGGGCTAGTTGAACAGTAGCCGGTGGAGTAGCGCATGGTGGAGGCTGGATGAACAGCAGCCCGTGGATGAAGAGTCGCAGGTGGAGGCTGGAGGAGGTCGACAGTGGATGAACAGTAGCCCGTGGAGGCTGGAGGGGGTCGACGGTGGAGATGAACAGTATCCCATGGAGTCCAGTTTTGCGGTACGCCACACCCCTCCCGATGAACACGACCCCCGTTTCGACTGTAGCGCTCCAACACAGGTCCGTTTCCTCCGTTTTGCGGTACGCCACACCCCTCCCGATCAACAGGACCCCCGTTTCGACTGCAGGAGGTCCGTTTCCTCCATTTTGCGGTACGCCAGACCCCTCCCGATGAACAGGATCCCGTTTCAAACGTGGTCTGTCGAACACAAGGCCGTTTCCTCCGTTCTGTGGTACGCCGGGCCTCGTTTCCATCGGCTGTTCCGTCCAAGCCCTCCCGATGAACACGACGACGCATTCCGTTCCGACCCAGCCGGTTGGCTCCCATGCGTTCCGTTGCCTCCCGATGAACACGACGCATTCCGTTACCTCCCCATGAACACATCGCATTCCGTTGCCTCCCCTTGAACACGACGACCACGCTGTTTCTCCGTTCCGACCCAGCCATCTACACGAGCCCTGGCCGTACGTATGCGCGAGTAGGCGTTCGAGACCCCGCCTGTATGTACACATACGTGGCTGTATTTTCTTTCTTGCACCCTGGCCACTGTATGTACGTGTACATGCTACGTGCGCGCCTCTACTACGACACGTACGCGCCACTACTACGACACGTGCGCGCCTCTACATCCACCAGTATATATGTACATACACGTTCGCGACCAGAATGACAACGCTACGTACCCTTCAACAAGGTGGGTCCCGACTGTCAGGCACTTCCTTGCCTACGAAGATGTAGCTGATGGGTCCCAGCAGTCAGGGGGTGAATCGTTTTTTTGCCCGGACGCACTTCCTTGCGTGCGAAGATGTAGCTGGTGGTCCCAGCAGTCAGGGGCAAATGTTTTTTCGCGAAATACGGTGGCCTGTGCGGTGGGTCTCAGCTGTCAGGTGGAGGAATAATTATTTTGCACGTAATAAGGAGGCACTTCCTTGCTGCGGCTGTGGACCCAGCTGTCAGCCTCTCCACGTACAGTCCACGTCCGATGGAAGCAGTTCCTTGACCACGTTGACCACGCCGCGTCGAGAGCACCAGGGCGGTGGACGACGGCGAGGCCTAGGAAGGGGACGACGTGGAGCCGGGGAAGACGCGGCAGTGGATGCCCACGCGTAGAGGAGTACGAGGGTTCACTGGTTCGCTTCAGTGTGAGGCTGCCATCGCCGCAGAATTACAGGGGGTGTGGGTGAGTAGAGGGATGGCCTGGCCAGCGGTGGGAGTAGTAGGGGGCGGTGAGGCCTCCGCCGCATCGCAGCCGACCACGGGAGGCAGGAGCACGAGGCACGACCGACGCTGGTTTGGGCGGCTGGAGCAAGAAGACCAGAGGTTGAAGAAGCACTACGGCCGTTGGATGGACATCGTACGGTCACTGGAGCTAGAATCGGGCATATTGACTAAGTTGACAAAGCCCTCCGTCCCCGTCAACTTAGTAGGCCCACAAGTCAGCCTGCCACTGTACTGGGTCCCAGCTAACAGGGGGAGTATTCATTTTTTTGTGCGTAATAAGGAGGCACTTCCTTGCGTGCGAAGATATAGCTGGTGGGTCCGAGCTGTCAGCGGCGATAACGTTTTTTTCGCGAAATACAGAGGCCCTTTCAGTGGGTCCCTGATGTCAGGTGGAGGAATCAGTATTTTGCGCGTAATAAGGAGGTATTTCCTTGCGTGCGGCCGTGGACCTAGCTGTCTGCCTCTCCACGTACAGTCCACTTCAGATGAATGTCGGTCGTTGACCACGTTGACCAGGCCACGCCGAGAGCACCAGGGCGGTGGACGACGGCGAGGCCTAGGAAGGGAATGACACGGAGGCAGGGAAGACTCGGCAGTTGTTTCCCACGCGCAGGGGAGTACGACTGTACGAGGGTTTACTGGTTCGTCTGCCGTCGTCGGAGAATAACAACAGGTGTGGGTGAGTAGAGGGATGGCTAGGCCAGTGATGGGAGTACGGTGGGGCGATGAGGCCTGCGCGGCAGCACAGCCGGCCGCGGGGAGGAGGGAGCAGGTAGTCCCGCCGGCGCTTGTTTGAGCGGCTGGAGCAGGAAGAGTAGAGATTGAAGAAGCACGACGGCCGTTCGATGGACATCCAACAGTCACTGCTTGTGCGTCAACCTTTTTTTAGGAAAGCCTCAAATCTGTGGAAAACAGCATACAACCATCTGCCATTATTTCTAATAATTTACAGCCCATTTGCTAATTCTTAAGGTTTTTTTGGAGCCCATATTCTTTTTGTTAGCATTACAGCCCATATTGTGGCCACAGTTAAAAAATTATACAAAATTTTGCATATTTCGGTGCCGTCCGAACTGTTTTTAATGCCGAAATTTCGACTCACATTCAAACTGATTTTAAAAATAAATGTATATCAATATAAAATCGAACAAATTCTGCACGCATAAAAATTAATGTAATTTAAAATCTCAAAATGAAAAAAAGATATTTGAAACTAATTGCCGGTTTGATTTGTTTGAAAAATGTACAGCCCATTTCTCATTACTGATAGACCATTTTCTCGGCCAGCCAAATGAAGCTCTCCTTGTCTTGAAAGATTTGTAGCCCAACAGGCCTGACAAAGCGACTTACTTGGCAAATCACAAAAAACTGGGTTGTGGCCGTGGACCCAGCTGTCAGCCTCTCCACGTACAGTACTCTTCCGATGGAAGTCGGTCGTTGACCACATTGACCACGCCGCGCCGAGAGCACCAAGGCGGTGGACGACGGCGAGGCCTAGGAAGGGGACGACGCGGAGCCGGGGAAGACGCGGCAGTGGATGCCCACGCGGAGAGGAGTACGAGGGTTCACTGGTTCGGCTGCGGCGTGAGGCTACCGTCGCCGCATAATAACAGGGGGTGTGGGTGAGTAGAGGGATACCCTGGGCCAGCGGTGGGAGTAGTAGGGGGCAGTGAGGCCTCCGTGGCATCACAGCCGGCCACGAGAGGCAGGAGCACGCGGCACGACCGGCACTGCTTTGGGCGGCTAGAGCAAGAAGACCAGAGGTTGAAGAAGCACTATGGCCGTTGGATGGACATCGTATGGTCACTGGAGCTAGAATCGTTCATATTGACTAAGTTGACAAAGCCCTCCGTCTTCATCAACTTAGTAGGCCCACAAGTCAGCCACCCACTATGGTGCGTCCCAGCTAGCAGGGGATATTCATTTTTTGGTGCGTAGTAAGGAGGCACTTCCTTGCGTGCGAAGATATAGCTGGTGGGTCCGACCTGTCAGCTAGGGGGGCGTTTTTTTCGCGAAATACAGAAGCCCTTCCCATGTACAGTGCACGTACAGTGCGTAATAAGGAGGAACTTTCCTTGCGTGGGACCATGGACCTCGTGGGTCCCAGCCGTCAGGCTCTCCACGTACAGTCCTCTTCCGATGACTCTCGTATGTTGACCACGCCGCGCCGAGCGCACCGAGGCCCCAGACTGGAACGACCCGGAGATGGGGAAGACGCGGCAGTCGAGTCGCAGACGAAGAGGAGTGGGAAACTTGACTGGTTTGGGTGCGGGGTGGTCCTACACTCGGCAGAGAATAACAGGAGGTGCGGAGTGGAGGGATGGCCTGGCCGTCGGCGGGGTAGCGTTTCGCTGAGGAGCGCAAAACAACGCCGCTGGACGCCGAAGGCTGGAGCAGGCGGTTCCGGCAGCGCTGCGGGAAGAAGACAAGAGATTGAAGAAGAATGCCGGCCGTTGGATGTAAATCCAATGCCTTCTTAGGCTTCGACCTACTGGCCTACATGTCAGCCAGTCCATTTGTTTTTTTAGTCCATTTGGTGGGCTGGGTGAAACAATGATGTAGCATCTATGCAGCCTGTTTAAATCCCATTTGCATTTTTCTCGAAATCCGCGGACTTGCTGGGCTGGGTGAAAATATCATGTTGGGCTAGACGGAGAAATGTTATAAAAACATAAACACATGATTGCACGTCAGTAAAATCTTTGCAAGCTTATGTACACAATCACTAGGAGTTAACTTGCCAAGTTATATATAAACAATTATTATTATTATTTTGTAAGAACTTTCAACTTACGAAATAAAATATTATTTTAATATGATGAGTTAATAGTACGTGGGGTATTAATATTTTTTAGGCTAGACGTGGGACAGTTGAGTTGGTTCTAGGGGAAAGTACTGGGAGAAAACTCAGTTTACATCGAAAAAGAAAGTGGGAGGAAGGAGATTCAAAGCACGACAGCCAAGTGAACTAGTTTTTTTTGACGGGCAAGTGAACTAGTTTACATACATAAGCAAATAGCCACTAAAAAAAGCTATCAGGTTAATGGGTTCTTAAAAGAAATATTTCGGACAAAACAGATAATTACGACACATAGGCTAATGCATGAAACACTCAGATGATAAAGGTGCTTATAAACAGATAAAGTACAACATCTAGACCTTCCTGGCACGCTTGATCATGACGCTGCGGCTGTCCGTGTACTCGTCAGTTACGGGAAGCAGACACGCCCTCATGTCCAAGATCTGCCTGTACATGTCGTAGCATGCGTATGGGTCCTTGGCCGCGTAGGTTATGTAGGCTAGATTCAGAGGTACCTCCCATGTGTTCAGGTCGTCTTCTTTCATGTTGGCGTATCAGGGGTCGATGATGGTCTCAGCGAGGTCAACCACGGAGTCCTTCTCCTACCCATTGCTGATGATCTTGTATTGCTTCTGGATGTCGACAAGCTTGTTGCACCAGATGGCCGAATCATCACGTTCTTCCTTCTCTCCACCGTAGCGAAGGTGCAGTCGGCGCTGCCGATGAAACGGGCGAATGCTCCAGAACTTGGTGCAGCCATAGGACTGAGGCGAGGCAGAGCTTCACCGAATCCGTATCGTTGGTGTACATCACATTCAACTTGGTGCAGCCATAGGACTGAACGACGAACTGAAAGGGGAACTCCTTCCTGAAGTCCATATCCAGCAGGCTCACCCCTCGGATCGCCATTGGAGTCTCTTCGAGTGAACGAGTGTGTAGGCGGCGGCGGCAGTTCATTTTTCAGCTCTTGGGGAACTGGATTCAACAGTAAGCTGAGTGTGTACAGGCGACAACAGTTACTACCCCTCCCTCGTCCGCTGCACGCCCGGCAGAAGATGCACCCTCGGCCACACGTCGGTTCACGAGCGGGTCTGTATTGGTACTGTAATAACAGGAGTTAGTGGTCACTTTACTTAAATTTAATTAGCTTTAATAGAAATTTATACTTAAAACAAGCAATGCATTCGCTCGTTCTATCAGTGCCACAGGATCAACATGCACAACAATTAGAATTATTATTCTCAGGACGCTCACGATCAGCACATTTGTCGCACTTTCACAAAGATAATACTACCAAGTTTGAACTATTTGTTATGGTTGTTGTCCTCTGCATCATCATGCCGTGTTTCCCAGCTTGCAAGATTCAGAACCAACAAATAAGATCCAAATAATAAGTACAACAAAGATGCCTACACATCTCATTGATTCCCAGCTTGCAAGATTCAGAACCAACAAATAAGATCCAAATAATAAGTACAACAAAGATGCCTACACATCTCATTGATTCCCAGCTTGCAAGATTCAGAACCAACAAATAAGATTCAAATAATAAGTACAACAAAGATGCCTACACATCTCACTGATTCCCAGCTTGCAAGATTCAGAACCAACCCATTAAAGCCTTTTAATAAAGTGAATATCGGGATTATATCCATCTTGGCTAGCCATGTCATACAATCGAAGAACTCTGCGAATGCTCTTGACCGTCACAACATCTGTAGTTGAGTATTCCTGTTTGCACAGCATAGATAATAAAGAGAATGATTACTATAATAGTGGCACTAGTGGAAGTCAACCTGCAGCTCCACTCGATGATTCAATTCATGCCACTTTTTCTGCAGTTCGCCTGAAATGAAGCAAAGATTGCATCATTCAGCTACGGCTCATCTTGCAAAGGCTAATAAAATGTTGCACGAGATTACCAGCAGAATTTGAGGAGATTTTGGAAACTCCAATCACCATTTTGTGTAGTTCCACCAAAATTGAGAGATGTTGCCCATGTAACATTTTAGTTGAACTGCACAAGACACTCATTCCAAAAAAGTGTTTTGTGCAGTTCACCAAAAGGTCACAGTAGCAACAAGGTGAAATGGATATCCCTATCTGCACAAAAAAGATAGAAAGTAAACAGTTGCTGGTCAATAAGAATATACGAAACATATACAAAATGAAAAGAAGCATCTTAATTATGTTCATGGCAATCACGCAAGGACAGTAGAAATTTTAAAATGTCAGCAATGCTTCATGTTACCAGAAGCATTACGATCAACAATGAGATTCCTCAAATATGGGATTACTTTAATGGTGGCATTGCTTGTTTACCAGACACAGTAAATCAACAGCAGCTAAAGAGTTGGTTTAAGGGCATGGGACTGTGGGGACACCAGGACACTCAGCAGTGTAAAGGAGCAACTTACTTATCATACTGGGGAAAATAGCAGGAGTGCCATTTGTAACATAGTTTAATTGCATCTTATCACTGGAGGCATTAGATTAACAATAACACTGGTTAGACATGTCCCTAAGGTAACAGTGTGATCGCTTCATTTTACATGCGCCCTTGCATTAACAACAGCAAAAGGTTGGTATAAGGACATGCGACAGTGGACGCATCAGCACAATGTACCTACAAGGAGGCATAAAGTGGTGATGCCGAGTTTGTTCATGCTATGTGAGGGCAGCAAACCTAATCTTGGAGACCTTGTACTATGTGAGGGCAGCAAATCTAATCCTGGAGAACTTTTACTATGTGAGGGCAGCAAATCTAATCCTGGAGACCTTTTACTATGTGAGGGCAACAAATCTAATCCTGGAGACCTTTTACTATGTGAGGGCAGCAAATCTAATCCTGAGACCTTTTACTATGTGAGGGCAGCAAATCTAATCCTGAGACCTTTTACTATGTGAGGGCAGCAAATCTAATCCTGGAGACCTTTTACTATGTGATGGCAGCAAATCTAATCCTGGACATACTCTGTTGACTTATCCACCAGCCGCCACTTTCTATCCTTTTTTCAACCAATAATAGATCTGTTCCTTATCCAGTTTGTACTGCGTTTTCCCATTATTTCCCTTTTTAACCAAGAGACCGGTTGGGTATCCGGTCTCTACTACTTTCACCATATTATTTCCTCTTTGAATCAAGTCCTAGATTCATGCTACAACTTTCCCCCTTTCTTCGTTGTTTGAACAAAGCCCTAGATTCGAATGCATGAAGTAGCTTTACCTCTAATAATACTAAAAATTTAGGTGGCTTTGGAAGAGCCGATGGGAGTAGAAAAAGATGCACATGCAGACACGTGGGGAGCTGGGGCAGTAGGGCAAGGCCGCTTTCGAAGAACTTATACCTGAGGGTCGCCGGGATGTCGGCGGCAGCAGGTCGGATCTGCGGACAATACGGCAGGGAGGAAGAAGGGTCGGAGGACCTCCCGAGCCGGCGCTGTGTCGGGGAGAACGACACAGGCAGAGGATCGGGCCCCTCCGGCAGCTATGGGTTTCCTCCCTCGGCGGCGATGACCGCGTGAACGATGCACCTTTTAGTCCTCTACACACACCGGCCGAAGGGATCCAGCGGGATCTGTGACCAGCGGTGAGCAGAGAGAAAATGTCGCTACTGCTATCTTGTTTATATCTGGAGAGGATGAGAGAATGAAGAGAGCAACCCTAGTAAAGCAAGCGCTCAGGCCCCTACGTCCATATATAGTGGAGTGATTATCTTTTTTCTCTCCACAACAAGCGTTTCAATTTGTGTACATGGCATTAAAGAAAACAAACTCTCTATTTAAGGTGACTACTGTACGGCTCCTACTTACTACTAGTAGTACTACAGTCCCCACCCCTCCATTCATTGAACAACCCCACGGGGGAATAAACATACAGTAAGTACTGTATTTATATAGAACGAACAAGCTCGAACTATTTTCGCGTAGTTAAAAGTTGAGGGCGGGGCTTTTCCCGGGCAGTACACGCGGCAGTTTTCGGGTAGGCGGTTTGTCAGAAAGGCGAGGAGGGTGAGCGAGTGGGGCTGTGCGATTTGACGGCGCGTTACTGCTAGAAAGACATGTGATATGACCACTCACTATAGTCATGAATTACTGGCGCTCCGACCGGGGTGATGCCCCCCTTCCGTTCCGCGCTCTAATCCGGTGCATGACACGTCAACCCGGATGCTGGCTCTCCCACATGTCGGAGTAGTAAGAAGGAGCAAAGAATGATGCGGTATATACTAGTACTATACTAGAGTACTACTCAGGTCGGAGGAGTGCAAACCACGGCAGCCCAGTGAACCAGCAGTGTGAACCACAGTAGATCAGTGAACCAGCAGTAGAAAACAATGTGGTGATATGGCCATAAAAACAATGTGCTACGGTCCACACGGTAGCATGTACAGTATCACTCCTCTTTGTTTGGATCCCTGAGTTAGAGCTAGTTTGGGTTGAAATAGCCTCAAATTATCGAAACAAGAGGGGTTAGTTTGAGCTAGTTTGCTCTAACCCAGCTAAAAAAACTAGCCCGGTGGAGAGGTTCTAATTGGGTTAGTTATCCTCGGGCCCACTAAAAGAGACTAAAAAAATCTCCCCTGCCCGCACCAGATCGCTCCCCCCTCTCGCATGACTCCTCTCTGTTCCCCATAGGGCCGCTCGCCCTCTCTCTCCTCTGGCCGCCCTCTCCTTCCGGCCTCCGCCGCCCTACTCCGGCCGCCCTCTCCCTCCGGCCTTCGAAGGTCGCCCTGCTCCCCCTTCACCAGTCGTTTTTCTCCCTCTGTCGTGCGCGGCGGCGGCGCATCTACCAGGGAGGTCGCGAGAGGGGTGAGTTTGTTCGTTCCTTCTTTGTCTCACGGCCATATCATTGATCTTGCTTGCCCTAGCGCTAATTCTGATTTGGAAAAGTAGATCCTGATCAAACTTGGTATAGATTTGTGGTGCACGCATGGAATTGTTTGATGCTGTTGAGGAGGTAATAAATCTTTCTAGAGGCCTAAAGATTCAGGTCACCTTTCTAGGTATTTCAATTTCAGGCTTGCATTATTTCTAGAGGCCCAAAGATTCAGTTCACCTTTCGAGGTATTTCAATTTCAGTCTTGCATTATTTCTAGAGGCCCAAAGATTCAGTTCACCTTTCTAGGTATTTTAGTTTCAGGCTTGCATTATTTCTAGAGGCCCAAAGATTCAGTTCACCTTTCTAGGTATTTCACTTTCAGTCTTGCATTATTTCTAGAGGCCCAAAGATTCATTTCACCTTTCTAGGTATTTCAGTTTCAGGCTTGCATTATTTCTAGAGGCCCAAAGATTCAGTTCACCTTTCTAGGTATTTTAGTTACAGGCTTGCATTATTTCTAGAGGCCCAAAGATTAAGTTCCCAGTCGGCGGCAAGCGGCCCTGCTACCCATGCCGGTGTCGACCTCAGCTCGCAAGGGCCGGCATCGGAGGGGTTCCCGGGGCTTGGGCTCTACAGAGCCTTCCTCCAGAGCGACGATGGCGAGCTCCTCCCTCGGTGCGTGAGGGGCTCCGGGCTCCCTCCCTATCGTGAATGACTTCCATGATGAGTTAGCTCATTCTTTGTTTCATAAAGTGTTTTTTTATTTTGTGAAGCTTGATTGACGACTTGTATGTTTAAGTGGGATATCTCATTTGTATGGACAAAGTAAAAATTATCATGTTTTGCATGCTCGATTTGTATAGATGGTTCGTTTATGTCAATTGTGAGTGGGAGGAGGCCACAGAAGAGGCGGCCACACCAAGAGAGTGCTTGGATCCAAGGTACTTATTTTAGTCTGACTAAAAATAGTCTCTTTAAGAGGCTAAAGTTCCAAGCACCCTTGACTAAAGAGGGGCTAAAACTAGTCTTGAGACAAAAAAAATTTAGTCAGGGGTACCCCTACTAAAATGTGGATTAGTCCTCTCTCTCCTCATTTAACTCCTCTCCTTTAACACAGGCGAGTTCTGGATTGGAGGGTTTGGAGGATAATAAATACTCATTAACTTGATTTTAGTCTCTTTAGTATTTGGATCCAAGCATGGGCGAGGCTTGCAAGTGTTAGTCCCACTACTTTTAGTCATGGAACTAAAATGTATCCAAGCACCCTCCAAATCCGGCAGGAAATAGGGTCCAAAGTAGTCAAATGATTGAGATAGAGCATTTATTGTCAATCTAACCCTGCCATCCATACACCTCTTTGGTTTAGAGTTAGTTTAGGGTTAGAATCTAACTCTAACCTCTAACTGAGTTAGAGTTCTCCTCGTCTCGGTTCATCGCCATCATACATTCCCCATTCCTGTGTTTTCAGTATCCTGCGAATCAAAGAGGCCCTTTTTTGCGGGAAAAATCAAAGAGGCCCTTAGACTGGTTTCGGTCCGGTCATTTTTTATAAACGTGTTATGTCCAAAATTTAATGAACGTGCTCCGGTTTCCATGACAATAATCCGGTTTCATGCAGTAATTCATTAATTTATTTATTCTTCTGCGGGGGGTTTGCATGTAATTCGTGAGGTCTGAAATGTAAAGTACCCCGGCATATGCTCCGAGTCGTGCATGCACTATGACCCAGATGCTATATGTCCCACATGTCGGCGAATGGGAGCACGTGGAAATAGCCTAGGAGTACATATAGGAGGATAAATTCATGAAATAATATGTACTGTGAAGCGTAGCCGCGGTTCGAAAAGGAGACCTAAAGTGATGATAGCTATAGGTCGCACGCACCCAACTAGTGGTACTAGACATACGACTAATTTTTCCCTCAAAAAAAAGTGGCACGAGTGCTCAGTACTCCTATTCTATAAACACGAGTCCCATCTGACAACAGCGTCCGTGCTACAGCTAGCTCTCCTCCCTTGTTTCTCTCTTCTAATTCTAAACTCGGCCGACGCCCGGTGGGCGGGGTGGGTTTGCTCAACTGCGGCCCCACCTCATAGTGAAAATGTTACGACTGGAATAAAAATGCCATATACTCCCTCCGTTCATAAATATAGGCCTTTTTAGATACTATTTCAAATGGAATACAACATATAGATGTATGTAGACATAGTTTAGAGTGTAGATTCACTCAATTTGCTCCGTATGTAGTAGTCACTTGCTGGAATCTTTAGAGTCCATCTCATACATATGTTCTCTGACCACCTCCATATTCCACGGCCCTCAACGCATTTCGGGGAGAACCAGCTAGCTCTGGGTTCGAGTGGCATTTCAGGGAACGGAGGGAGTACTATACTAATAAAACATTAAGGCCACGAGGCGATGCAGTGCTGGTTACAGGAGGCAAGAAGAGATGCATCCATCAACGACGTCCACCTCCTCGACTCAGGGCGCTGGCCCACCGAACGACGCCTAAGTAGCAGCGGCTTTCGTGGCCAGGTCGACGTGCTTCTGAACAATGGCGTCCAAAGATTCCAGCCGCTGGAAGAAGGCCAACGTCTTTCTGTCCTCGCTTGCGTTGTAGTGGCCTATGTAGACGATTTCCTCGTAGACGTGGATGTACAGGTCGACGGTTTTTTGCATGGCGAGGCGCTGCGCGGCGAGCGCGGCCTCGAGGTGCACATTCTTCGTCGCGACCTCCGGCACCTGCAGGGCCACCAGGGCTTGAAAGAGTTCGTCACCATGGAGGCCGATGAGGGTGGCAGGCAATGAGGAGCCTGGGCGTGCGGGCTGGAGCAGTACGGCAAGGTCGTCCGCGCGCTTCTTGACGGCGGTGAACTTGCGGATGGAGTTGACCATCATGTTATCCATGCGAGAGGCGAAGCCGGTGTTGGCGAGGGCTACGATGCCTGCGGTCGCCAGCATCGTCTGGAAACGTTGCGTGGTGCGGAGCCGCAGGCCGGCGCCTTGGATGATTTGGCACAGCCGACTGCCCCTCGCGTCCATCGCCTCCATAGGTGCTTGTGGCTTCTAGTCACTTGGTCTTGGATTGGAGTGAGTAGTGTTGCGCAGAGACTTGGGAGTAGATGGATTGGAGTGGTGGGGCACCTTTATTATATGAGAGTCCAAACTGTGTTGCATTCACATCTTGCTGGCTCTATTCTGCTTCTCCAATTAGTTCCCTCTGCATGTAATTGAGGATGCATCATTGACCATTCAACGTCTCGGGAACCGCTACCCTCTCCCTCCTTGGCATTCAAGCACCTATGGACCCATCGACGACGAGGTGCCTATGGTGAGTGTATGCGCGTGTATATGAGCGCTTGCGTCTGTATTGTGTAAAAAACGTAAATGCGTGTCAAAAAGAGACTAGTCAGTATTCTCAATATTTTGCACCTCGGAGAGGAAAACGATAAACTAGTACGTATTTATTTACGGTGCAGATTCACTCATTTTGCTCCATATGTACTCCATCTCGGTGTAGTCTAGTCAGTTGTTGAAATCTCTAGAAGGGCAAATACTCCTTTCTGGATTACAGGGCTATACTAGCAAGTAGTTGTACGTACTAGTACAATAGTGGGCTCACATAGCAATTTTGTCTCATGCAAGAGCCTGGCTATATGCGTGCTCCAATGTTCGCAACTGCAACGTTCGGTTTGCGCTTGGCTCTTTGCCTCTTCGAGAAGACGAAGAATGATGTTACTACTACTGCTTCTACAGTGTCGAATCCACTGTTGCATGTCCGTCCACCGCGAGCGGGACGGATAGCTTGTTGTAGAAGTACTACTAAGCAAAAGCCTGTCCTTGTTTGTGAGCAACCGCGCGCATGGGTGAGGGAGAAGGCGTGTAGTAAAATCAAGCTTCTCCTTGTTGTATGAGTTGACGCGACACATCATAGCACTGGCTCCACATGCTTGCCTCTAAACTTGGCTGAAAGACCCGCAGTGTACAATATATTTGCTGCAACCTCTAACATTTACCCACCACAAATTAAAATATATGTGGCCGTATGCATCGTTCTGATGCAGAGGCCGAGGAGTCCCCCCTTTTCGAAAAAAACAAATTAAAATATATATTCCTGTATTGACCAGATGAGCGTGCAAACTACAATCACCAGGGTGTCAGGTAGGGCCAGAAGACTATTTAAAAAAAATAAACTTCAAGACGGCCACATAGCATGGAGCCGACCCCAACGATATTAAGCTTACAGGCACGGTACACGCTATCCTAGACTACTCTACACATGAAACTGCCACACGAGCATCCGGGCTGCGCTTGGATCTTCGCCTCTTCGGGAAGTCGAACAATGATGGAGTGCTACTGCACTGGAGGAGTACTACAGTACGCTTCTGGCCATCTGACACCGATTGAACTGCTGCATGTCCACCGCGTGCTGGAGGGAGAGCGTGTAGCGAAATCTTCTCCTAGTCTTACCAGCCACCATGCTCATGGGCGAGGGAGGGACGCTCCTGCCTTTGCGTGTATGACAGGTGGGCCCGACAGGTGTGTGGCCAACCTGTCATACAGCCAAAGGCAGGTGCAGTTAAGTCCGCGAGGGAGAGGATAATCAAACTTCTCGTTGATGTACGAGTTGACGCGACACATCAAAGCACTGCACTCGATATATTTCAATAATTTTCGTTTACCGATGCATTAATTACAACGCATGCATGCATGCATGCCGTGACTCTCCTTTTGATACTTGCATGTGTTGATTTAATGCACCTTGAAGTAGTATAAAATATGTGACGGCAAAGCTTTGTAATACCTCGGCCCAAGTCGAGAGATGGTTGTGCACGAGGAGGGCGAGATCATGCAGACCGAATAGGACCCGACGATGGAGCTCTCTAAGGTCTCGATGGACCTCACCGTGCTCCACTGCCCCTTGACGCCTCCAGTGTATGAGGTTCAAATACACCTCGTCTGTTCGGCTGATTGAGCAAGCTGTAGGTTTCTTGATTGATGTGCTGTTCGATTGATTTCTGCAGTGCAAGGGAGGGCACCTGGCCTACGCGGACTGCCGCGTCGAGCGCCCCGGGAACCAGTGGCAGTGCCAGAAGTGCGAGCGCGGCGGTGGCTTCGACGTGCGGAACACGGCGGTGGACTCCGTCCTTTCGTCGGTGAGGGTGGAGTGCCCGCACGAAGGTTGTGGGCTCTACGTCACTTACCACAAGCTCGCCGATCACCAGAGCGTGTGTCCGCTCACGCCCTGCAAATGCCCCGTGCCCGTCTGCGGCTATGAAGGCCCGCCGCCGGCGCTCTACCACCACATCAGCACCGCGCATCCCATGCCCGTGCACAGGATCCAGTACGGCAAGGTGCTCCAGCTTCAAGTGCCACTGTCGGAGCCACGGCTCTTGCTGTTCGCGGAGGAGGACCGCCGCGCGTTTTTCTTGGTCGGCGGCGTGCTCGACATCGGCGCGCCTATCGCCGTGTCGGTCGTCTGCATCAGAGCGGGGGCGTCCCCACTGCCGCACTACGTGGCCAAGCTGTGGGCGAACGGCCCGCCGGGGGAGCCCAAAGGCACGACCGACGCCGTCAAGGTGGAAATGGAGGTGACAAGCAGCAAGGATCCCGGCGACGTCGACGTGCAGGAGCTGACCTTCTTGACAGTTCCGCCCAAGCTGCTGGCCGGGGCTAAGCTTGTGTCCCTCCACATTCAGATTGACAAGCTCACGTCCTAAATGTTTCTACAGTGCCTTCTGTTTATCTTAGTAATATGCTAATATAGGGATTACCTTGGTCTACTTTAGCTTAAGAAATGGTGGGTTTTGGTGGCGATGCAGCAATTACTTCGACATCAGATCAGTAATTTCCAACAGTCGAACGGATATTTTGTGTCTGTTGGATATAAAGTTCCTTTGGGTAAGAAGTACTACTTGTCATCAAAATGGATAAAAGGAGATGTATGTAGACGTATTTTAGTTCTAGATACGTCCCTTTTTATCCATTTTGATGACAAGCACTCCCTCCGTTCCACAATACATGCCTTCCATTTGTCAAAATATAGATGTATCTAGACATGTTTTAGTATATAGGTACATCCATGATAGAGCCAATCGGATGGTTGAGAACACTACAATTCGTAGCTACAGATGCGTGTGTGACTCCCAGATGCAGAGGCCGGGGGTCATCATCCTCCTTTTCGAGAAAAAACAGACGCGTGTGTGAGAGCTCGCCACGCGGCTATTCCTGTCGAACGCCCCATTAACCGTAAGATATGTATACGACGGTGCCAGTTATTGCACGTACACAGCAGTACTCCCTCCTTTCCGGTTTATAGGGCTTAATTCAAAAATCTCACCAACCAAGATGGTGAGTGGTGGAATATTTTTTGTAGTTTGCAAAAGCACCTAATTAATGCTCTTGTTTTTCTCAAAAAATTATGTTTATCAATGCATTAATTGCAATGCATGCATGCATAAAGTACATGCATTGGTCAATTTTCTCTTAATACTTGCATGCAATGATTTAATGCACCTTGGAATCTGAACATGTGTTGGGGAACAACCAAATTGAGCCTTATAAAATGGAAAAACTAAAATTTTGAGATAAGCCCTATAAAACCGGAAAGGAGGGAGTAGAAAAAGAAGTACTCCATCCGGGAATAGTGCCGCACTTCGAAACTAGAACCGTCAATAAATTTTGAGCTTGCATCTCGTCACATTCCAAATTTCTCCATGCTATATTGAATTGCAAACCTGTTCAAACCGATCACAACCTAAACGGTTTCCCACTTAGGAGCGTATTAGTACCACGCTATATTGAATTGCAAACCTGTTCACACCGATCACAACCTAAACGGTTTCCCACTTAGGAGCGTATTAGTACTCGGTTATAAATACTAGTATGCCAAGATGACTGCACATTCCTCCTCAACTCCTCATCCACAAAAACAAACAAGTCATTCAGCATCCTTCCCTTGCGTCTGCCATGGCCAGCGTGAGTTCTGGGTCGAGAGATTGCCATCAGGGAGAGGCGAGCATGGAAGCGGAAGCAGGAGAGATGTCCCGCCTCGCTGCGAGAGCAGCCGACATGTCCCGCCGCGCGGAAGTAGCAGCACAGAGGTCCCGCCGTGCCGCTGTAGCAGCACGGAGGTCCCGCCGCGCCGTCGATGCAGCAGACTGGTCCGGCCGCGCCGCGGAAGCAGCAGAGATGTCCCGCCGCACCACGAATGCAGCAGAGATGTCCCGCCACGGCGCGGTAGCCTAGGAAAATTTCTCACGGGCAGGCGACGACTGTTACAAGCGCATGCATGCAATCATCCATAGCCAGAAGGATCAGATCTCCGGCTGGGCGAGGTTGCAGGACGACATGAAAGCCTCGTTTGAACAGGCTAGCGGCGTCATCCGACAACTAAGGGAGGGCAATGAGAGGCTCCGGGCCGAGCGCGACCTGCTGAGGGAGAAGATCGTCCGAAGTGCAGACCAGCAGGAGGAGACCAGTGCCTCGTTGAGAGGACCGACGTCATCGTCAGGAAACTTATGGACGAGAATGACATGCTCCGCAACGAGCGCCAAAGGCTGGTGGAGGAATCCATGGATGTTCTCAAGCAGCGTCTTGAGGACACGAAAGAGCTCATCGCCACTCGCCGCGGAGACTAGTTCCCGCGGCCTGCAGCAACGCATCAAGAAAGTAGAGATCAGCGAGCCAGATCCTTGTCTTCCTTCTTCTTTTGCCCTTGTGTATTTCGGGCGTAGCCACATGTGGCTTTTTTAATTATCTTTCTAATTATGTAAGACAATTAATCGTCCTTATCTTTCTGTGGAAGATCAATGTTGCGAGGCTGGAATGAAGAAAACTCTTGCTGTGGCGACCCTGGCGTTGCTGTTCTTCTAGTTGCTGCTGGGCTTCCTTCAGTTTCCTGGTTTCTTTTGATGTAATAATCGGTTTAGGATGTGGATTGTGTCGTCGGTTGTGAAATGTTGGGTTCTAGCGCGGATGTTTGGCCTTTGTTGGCCTCTTGGGATGTTGCGATTTCAATCTGGTAGCTTTTAGTCCTTCGTGTTAGGCTGGAGTTGTGCTGAACTTCTTGTGAATTGTGGTGGTTTTCAGTAATGAAAATCGGAAGGGGCAAGCCCTTCTTTGATCAAAAAAAATTAATCGTCCTTATATATTCATCAGTCTTGCTATAAGTCGCAGTAGATGCTATATAGGTCCGTCGGATCTTACATCAAGATCCGTGCTTTCAGATTTTCTTTTTTCTCTCTTAAATCTCAGTCGAGTGAGACATAGCCACGCCATTAAACAGAGGCTCGGGCGCCATTAATGGAGACCTTGGGAGAGAGGTGGACGGCAGATGGAGGTCAAAGGGCTCTCCTCCCGATAAGCACGCGCAGGGGTCTGATCGCACGCCTCTCGTACTCAAATAGCTACCCTGCACGGCGCCTCCTAGCTAATAAAAAATGGGGACGCGTGGCGGCACGTAAATGGTACTAGTAAGTAGAACGCCCACGGTTTCAATAATACTTGTGTTTCCGATTGTAACGTGACAGCACTTGTTCCAAAATGACTTTGTTGATTGTTAATGTGTGCGCCTTCGCAAATCGGACTGCAAATTTACCACAGCATGTTGGTGCCATGTCATGGCACCAAGCCAAGTTTCATTATTTTCATGCGTGTTTTGGATTTACAGGAATTAAAAAACTAAGTTTCTCAATGTTTCCAACCCAGCCACGACGCCCAGAATTTTGAATTTCATTCCCATTTCTTGCATGGAACCTAGAAATTTACCCGAGGACACACATGTGATTTTTCAACCAACTTTGGTGCACTGGAACATGTGCTTGTATTTCAAATTTGAATTATGCACACAAAGGTGACACGTTCCCTCCCAGAACCACGAGCCTTCTTGAGAGAAGCTCCGATTTGCAAGAAGCTTATACCAAAATTTGTTCCTATTCGGCCAATTTTTTTACCACGGCATGGTACTACCATGACATGACACCATGCCAAGTTTCATGATTTTAAAACCAAGTTTCTCAATGTTCTCGACCGAGCCACGATGCCCAGATGTTTGAATTTTATTCTCATTTTTTGCATGGGACCTACTCCCTCCTTCCATCTATATAGGGCCTAATGTGTTTTTCAAGACAGCCTTTGACTATTGACAAGATTAATAGCACATGAGATGTATACTATGAAAATTATATTATTGGAAGCTCCTTTGACATACAAATTTGAAGGTATGCTTTGTGTAAGTTGCATGTCATATATTATTGCTCTAACGTTTGGTCAAAGTTAGCCTCGAAAAACGCATTAGGACCTATATAGATGGAAGGAGGGAGTAGAAATTCACCCGAGGACACAAATGTGATTTTTCAACCAACTTTGGTGCACGGGAGCATGTGCTTGTAGTTCAAATTTGAATTATGCACATTAAATGACCAAAAACTCAATTAATGTGTAAATAAGGCCAAACGAAGCCGGAATAATTCCAAAATTTAACAGGGCACTCATGTAGTTCTATGTTGCCTTTGTAAATAAACTCAAGGGGGACAACGTATATCGTTTCGCACTCAAAGGTGGCACGTTCCCTCTCAGAACCACGAGCCTTCTTGAGAGAAGCTTCGGTTTGCAAGAAGCTTATACCAAAATCTGTTCCTATTCGGCCAATTTTTTTACCACAACATGGTAGTACCATGACATGACATCCATGCCAAGTTTCATGATTTTCAGACGTGTTTTGGATTTACAAGAATTTTAAAACCAAGTTTCTCAATGTTCTCGGCCGAGCCACGATGCCCAGATGTTTTAATTTTATTCTCATTTCTTGCATGGGACCTAGAAATTCACCCGAGGACACAAATGTGATTTTTCAACCAACTTTGGTGCACGAGAGCATGTGCTTGTAGTTCAAATTTGACTTATGCACATTAAATGACCAGAAACTCAATTAATGTATAAAAAACGACAAACGAACCCGGAATAATTCCAAAATTTAACAGGGCACTAATGTAGTTCTATGTTGCCTTTGTTAAGAAACTCAAGGGGGGGGCAGCGTATATCGTTTCACACTCAAAGGTGGCACGTTCCCTCTTAGAACCACGAGCTTCCAAATCGGCCCAATTTTTTACCACAACATGTTAGTGCCATGACATGACACCATGCCAAGTTTCATGATTTCCAGGCGAGTTTTGGATTTACATGAATTTAAAATCAAAGTTTCTCGATGTTCTCGGCCGAGTCATGACGCCCAGATGTTTGAATTTCATTCTCATTTCTTCCATGGGACCTAGAAATTCAACCAAGGACACACATGTGATTTTTCAACCCACTTTGGTGCACCGGAGCATGTGCATGCAATTCATATTTAGATTATGCACATTAAAAGTCCAGAAACTCAATTAATGTATAAAAAGGCCAAATGAACCCGAAATAATTCCAAAATTTAACAGGGCACTCATATAGTTCTATGTTGCCTCTGTAAATAAAATCAGGGGGGAGGCAGCGTATATCGTTTCGCACACAAAGGTGACACGTTCCCTCTCGGAACCACGAGGCTTGTTGAGAGAATCTCCGGTTTTGCAAGAGGCTTATACCAAAACTTGTCCCAATTCAGCCAAAAATTATACGTATGAAAACAGGGTTTTGATTATCCCAAACATCTCGCTACCTAGACCAATAATGTACTATGATTTGAATTCAACATAAAATGGATACAAATATTTGAATTGGAGAGCGTATGGTACATGTAGTTCATAGTGAAATATGATTACTGCTATATGTATGTTTTTTGTTATCAAGATAATATTTAAATTATTGTATAACTTGACAACAATCGTATTCAAATAAGGAAAATTGATTCAAATTTAGTCCATATGGTAGACGACAATATATATGTTCACATGGTGGAGTAAAATGTTCATATATGATGGAAGATCAAAATGTACGACTACATCAATTATAAACCGCAAGGTCACCTAACGATATATTCGAATTCAACATAACGTGGATTCAAAAATTGAAATTCGAGATCATGGCATCTGTAATCATATAAAAAGGGACATTACTCTTTCTTTGGTGGGAATTGATTTGTTTTTTGTTGTTGTTGAGGGAAGTGCGAATCGATTTGGTACTGTGCAGGGTAATCTTGTTCTCCCGATTTTTTTTACATTTTTCTTGTAGTTTTTTCAATGGCATCTATAGCAATATAGTAAAAGGGGACATGACTCTCTTGTGTCTTGTATGAATTGTTTTTTTACACGTTAAGTTTGTTCTGCCGAACAAGGAATCCGCACCTTGTTATCCCGAAATTTTCAAGCTCGAGTATCTTTTGTCTCACCTGCTTTGAAACTCCCGCTTCTTCAACCCGCGCCGCGCCTTGTTATCCCGAAATTTGGACGCGCGCGAGAACTCCCTCCTCATCCGAAATCGCTCCCGCAGCCCAGACACGCGAAATCCCCCTTCTACCCCTCAGCCGGAAATGAAGCTCCACGTCGCGGTGTCAAAACCGGTGGGGGTACGCTGGTAACTTACCCTACATTTCGGACAAGCGCGTCCCTAAGCTTGGCTCCCCCTCCCCCTTCGCCCCCCCATTCGTACACCGAGGCCGCCAAAACCCGCGAAACCCCACGCTCCTCCGTCGGCCTCCCGACCGCCGCCCAGCCGGAGACTCTTCCCCGACTACGTCGTCCACCGCAACAGCTCGCCGTCCCTCATCCACCGCACCGGATGAGGATCCGTTGTCGATCTCGTCGTCCCGCCGGATCAGCCGCCCCGTCCTCCACCTCCAAGGAGCTTCCCCGACGTTCGCCTCGTCTATCGCGCCACCTCAATCCCCACAGCGCCGTCTTGACCTGCCCCACCGGAACCGCAGCACCCTCACCAATTCCTCCGATGAAGCCGAGGCCAACTCGGCGCCACCAAGGAGGTTCTGCACTCACCGCTGCATTTTATCTTTTATTCGATCTCACGGGGCTGCCGGTGCTCGATACCGAGCAGACATGGCGTGTCTCCATCGACGGCGCCGTCGCCGGCCACATCATCCACGGCGTCTCTCCCCCATGTCGTTGCTTCCTCGGCGGCGACTTCCACAACGGCACTAGCTGCAGCTGCTCCGGCTCTCGCTCGCGCTGCGGCTCTGTTCTTGCTGTCGGTCGCGCTGCTGCACTGCTCCTGCTTTCGTTCGTGCTGCTGCTCTGCTCTTGCTCTCGCTTGCGCTGCTGCTGCTGCTGCACGACCTCCGGCAGCTACAGGAGTTGCTGCTTTAGCACTCGCTCGCGGTGCTACTGCACGACTTGCTCTCTGCTAGTGCGTTCCCTGCTCGAGCGTCTGCTGATTTAGATCACTGCTTCTCTGCTACTAGTGCTCGAACGCCCTAAACATCTATTGCAATGCTCTGTTACTAGTTCAATCAGTTTCGACAGTAAAATTCAGTTTCGACTGTGAAGTTCATTTTCTTCAGTTAAGTTCAGAGTGAACAGTACTTACAGCATCTGTCGGAGCGGCCGTGGCGCGGCTGATGCGTTTTACATCTAGCACTTTTTGGTGATGTATTTTACATCATCTATTGCAGATGATATTAGGGTCCCACTTCAGATTAACGTTGTCTGTCTTGTCATGCTTCAGCCTCGTCGCCGTACACCTTAGCGGAGCTGCTCCAACGACGGAACCGTCCATCACAGCGGAGCAGTACCCTCGGCGCCGTTTCCAGAGGCCTCGGATCTTCTTCCCCGCCTCCGACAGTCACACCAGCATCATCACCATCCTCCACGTCCAACCCAATGATGCTGAGGTCCACAAGGCTATGCCAAAGAGGTTGTACACTCGTCGCATCAGTTTGTTTCTCCATTCCTCTGTTCTTCCAATTCATGTGAGCCAAACACCCAGGTTGACTGAAATCCTATGTTTCCAAATGCTCTGTTTTGCACGTGCATTCCTATCCTATTCCTGTGTTTTTCCTGTCCCTGCGTTTATAGAATCCTCCAATTCTAAGGAGCCCTTACAGATTTACTTCATTTTCAGATAGGCGTCAAAGAAAACTCTGTGTGTTATGTCCTGCTCCTGCCGTGCCGTCATCCACCCCACCTGAGGTGCACCATCGACAGAAGCGTTCACTGCAGCAGAGATCCCCCCTGCAGACTTCCTTTCGCCGCCTCAGATCATCTTCCCCGTTGCCGGCAGCCACGCCAACTGCATTACCATCATCGACTGAGCAGATGAACCTGAGGACTACACAGTTCCGGAAGAGAGGTCGCAGTCTTTCGTGTTTGCTTACGTTATACATCGGTTATTATTACCTGCTACTTTATCGTTCAATCTTGAGTTTTGAATTGCCCATGGGTCTCATATCGAGCCAGCAACGAATAGTATCTGTCTACTATCTGGTTCATCTGGGGTCTTCTATGTGGTTCATGTTGGGTGGGCAACAAACAATAGATGATCCATTGTCTATCTTTTTAAACTGAAGCTATAATCTACCTGCTATCATTAGTTTTGGATCCATCCACTCGTTTGCTACCATCAGTCTTGATTTTTGCATGCACCCCTTAGGCCTTACAAAATCTAACTATTTTTTTATTATGCATGTCAGATATTGTACACAATCGTACTGAACATGTAGAGAAAAAGAGAAGACCGTTGCGTGCGAATATAATGTCATGCAGACGCCGCTCCATGGTGGGCGAAGTGCCCCCCCCTCCTGCATTTCCAGATTGTATTCCAGAGGAAGATAACTGTTCAGATGGAGATTCAGAAGGAGCCGACCACGCCTGTTTACCACCTGAGGTGTTTGCTCTAACCTGGCATGCTGATGTTGGTCATATCATGCATATGGCGCCTTGCATTGCTTACATTATACATCTTATATGTCATCAGCTTAGTTTAGATTTGCTTTGTGTGAATGCCACCTGTTTGGTTTCTATATCATACTCCCACCATTCCTAAATATTTGTCTTTTTAGAGATTTCAACAAGTGACTACATACGGAACAAAATGAGTGAATCTACACTCTAAAATATGTCTATATACATCCGTATGTGGTAGTCCATTTGAAATCTCTAAAAAGACAAATATTTAGGAACGGAGGGAGTATATGGGAATTATGCAATGCCATCTTCTTTAGCCAGGCATCATATACGTGAATCATGCAATGCCATCCTGTTTAGCCAGTCATCGTATATGTGAATTGTATTGTGCCATATTTTTTCCATAATGTATTCCATTTGTCAACAATGTTTATACATTCATCTACTCTTCCTGTGCATCAGCCATTTGAGTCGGTCATGGGAAAATCTGGAGTGAAAACAAGGTCTTCTGAGCAGTCAGTGCTACCTGTCGATGCAGATTTCTTGCTGGTTACAGATAGCTCCTCAGAGGAGGATTCAGAGAGAGATGACCAGTCGTATTCCCCCCCCCCCCGAGGTGCATGCTCTAACTTGGCTGGGTTATATTGCTCATATCATGCATATGGTGTCTTGCATTGCCATGCCATCTGCTTAGATTAGACATGCTTTGTGTGAATGCCTCCTGTTTGCTTTCTATATCAGATATGTGAATTATGCAATGCCATGTTTTTCAGCCAGTTATCATATATGTGAATTATGCACCGCCATGGAGCCAGGCATCATATATGTGAATTATCTCATGCCATCTTTTTTTTCATTACGTATTCCATTTGTCGACAATCTGTGTATATTGAACTACTCTTCATGTGTATCAGCCATTTGAGCCGGTTATGGAAAAATCTGGAGTGAAAACAAGGTCTTCAGAGCAGGCAATGGTACCTGTTGAAGCATATATCTCGATGGTTACAGGGAGCTCCTCAGAGGAGGATTCAGAGACAGATGACCAGTCCTATATCCCACCTGAGGTGTATGCTCTAAGTTGCAATGTTTATATTTCTCATATGATGCATATGGTGTCTTGCATTGCTTAGTTTAGACATCATATGCACAATATTGAATTCTATCTGCTTAGTTTAGAGATCATACATGCGAGTGCCAGCTGCTTAGTATATGAATCAATTATGTCAATTATATCATGCCATCCTGTATACTTAGACAACATGTATGTGAATTATTTCATCCCAACCTATTTTAGAAAGACATCATATAGTTTTGTCATGTCATCCTGTTTAGGTACTCATCATATGTTGAATTATGCCATTATATCCTGTTAAGTTATCCATCATATATCTGAAACTGTGTCATGCTATCCTGTTTAGTTAGGCATCATATATGTGAAATTGTGTCATGCTGTCCTGTTTGGTTAGACAACATATATGTGAATTACCACATCTGTCTATCATACAATGTCTGTACGTTCAATTTCTTTTCTTGTTTATCAGCCATTTGAATTGGAGGGGGTGATGGCAGTATCTAAGGGAGCAAAAACCCGTTCTTCACAAAAGACAGTGCTACCCGTCGATGCAGATAGAACCATGGTTGTACTGGCCCACAAACTAGCCCCACCACACATAATCGAGACTCTTCCAGATTGCACACTTACACCGTTGGGCAGAGAACCAGCTACAACCCATCTAACCGCAACCCCAGCGGATAGTAACCCACTTATAGTTGACAAAGCACCATGTCCACCACAGAGTACCCCCACACGAGCAGTTTGTAAAGCTACTGCAGTGCCCAAAGCACGAAGACCACCACAGCTAACCCAAACTCCACGTTTAAAGCAGAAGAGCAACTGTTCTCAGGTCAGATTCCGTAGCTATGGTCCATACTCCTTTGCTGTTGCATCACTGTATTTACTCATACCAACTACTTTCGAATTTGAAGGATCCAATTGAAACTCCAATGGCGCAACAGGTATGTTTTAAACCTATTTCTTTAACTGGATTGCTGTTCTAACTTCTTGCTCTATGTTGATTTCAGTTTAAGTTGTATAAACAGTTATGTTCTCATGTGATGCACATTACAAGTGCTGCCAATGCTGTGTAGTTTCTCACACTTATATTCTGTCTATGCTGCTGTGTCTTAAAAATATATGAGTTGAACTGTGTCTCTATCTTGATTAGGGAACATAAACTAGAATGATATGGACAATACAGTGACCATAGTACATAGATATATGTTTGTTTCATGCTGTTATCCTGTCCACCTTACTACTGAACCGGTTTACCAAAATGAGTTTCGTATACTACAAGCTAAACCTGTGATGTGTCTGCTTGTTTCTCTTGTAGTATGCAAACAGAATATTGGAGAAGAGCACCCCACTATGCAATGGTAGAGAAAGTAATGCAGATAAGGTTCAAGATAGTGAGACAACCCTGTTGGTCTCCAAGAAAGGTGATAAAAACGATCTTGTAGACAGTGAGAAAACCCCACAGTCCTGCGTTGATGTAGTGTTCGAGTTACTGGCCAGTACCGCTGGCACAAGCTCTTCGAACTCGCTGCCTGAATCACTTCGGCTTCTTCAGTCTCAGCTACAAGCTGAAAGGCATCAGTCAGCTGTGCTGCGGCAAGAAGCCGAAGGACTGAGGAAGTCCCTGCAGAATTCAGATGCGTACTTTCTTGTGCAACAGCAAGCGCTGGAGGATTTAAGCGCCAAACAAGAGAAAGTTAATAAGCTTGCTAAGCATCTTGCCAGCATTATGGGTACCCAGGATATTGTTTCTTGAACTCTTCTGAAGTGGTTTCAGTTCTGGACTTGTTTTGCTGCGGCGTTTATATGCTGCTTTGTTCCCTATATTTGCACTGGTGGCGAACTTTGATGCCCAGTGGATGTAATATGTGTAATAGCCGTGATAGCCTAGCATAAGTTGCTTGCTTATTTATTTCCTTGTTGTCTTGTTTATTTGTTTGCTTGTAGTCAGTGCAGTTCTTTTTCCGCGGTTTGCTAGTGGCTGCAATAACCTATTTTTTAAAACTAGGCCACAATAACCATGGGCTAATATTTACTGTAGTGACACTGGGCCTCCTACGGGCCGTAGAAACAGTGGGCCTTCTACGGGCCGTAGAAACAGTGGGCCTTCTACGGGCCGTAGAAACAATGGGCCTTCTACGGGCCGTATCATCAATGGGCCTTATACGGGCCGTATGATCGATTGGCCAAACATGGGCCAATAACAGGCCGCATTATGGCCGTAAACGGGCTAGAGTTGGAATCGTCCGTTCATGGGCCGACCATAACGGGCCATCGTTAATAGGCCGTATTTGATGACGCTATGAAAACGGCCCAACGTATTAACGGACCACAACGGGCCGACTGTAACCACGGGCTGAATTTGGCCCACAAGCAGAAAATGACAGTAACGGGCCGTAAGTAAATGAATGCTGGAAATGAGCCCAAGAATAAATGGGCTCTGAGAAGGCCGAAAGATAACATGGGCTGGAAACGGCCCAACGGAATAACGGGCCGTTAATGGGTATAAAGTGATACACTGTTCATTACGGGCCAGTTTCACCACGGGCCGTTAATGGGTATAAAGTGATACACTGTTCATTACGGGCCAGTTTCACCACGGGCCGTTAATGGGTGTAAAGTGATACACTGTTCATTACGGGCCAGTTTCACCACGGGCCGTTAATAGGCCAAGAGTTACATAGGGCCTCATATGGGCCGAAAGACGTCATGGGCCATACATGGGCCAGAAGTGAAAACGGGCTGGAATCATATTGGATGGCCCAGATGACGCTACTGGGCCTAATTCGGATAGGGCGTAACGGGCCTTGGGTTAGCGGGCTGTAAATGGGCTATATGCGAACAGGCCGTTAACAGGCTTTCCATGGGCCAGCCCGCCACCTTTTGACCAAGTCAAACGGGCCGGCCTTTTCACAGGAATGGGCCTCTGTTGGGCCGTGCCACGTGTCGACGTATCATAGGCGCCTTCCGTCCAATGAGTGGATGACATCTGTCCCAACGATGAGCCGACACGTGTTTCCTCCAGCCAATGATGATTTTACACGTGGAAAATCCCCATTGGTCGGGGCTGTTAACGGGTTATCGGATCCAAAACCCGACCCGATAGCTTAACGGCGTTCCGTTACGGTGGATGCCACGTGTCGGTCACCCTTGACGAAAGCACTTCTGTGATGCGCGATTTATCGTCATGGAAGTGGACACTTCCGTGATGATAATTTTGGCAATGTCATGAAACACTTCTACGACAGCACAGGTATGACTATCTTGATTCTGTCATAAATTTGTCATGGATGTACATGCATGACAGAAAATGCGACCTACTGTGACAAACATGTATCATCATGGAAGTGTATTTTTTTGTAGTGAACTACCCCGCAGTAGGCAGCTCGGGTCGTCGGGAGCTCGACTAGCAATCCGGCCTCCGTCTCAGTCCCGATCAAGTGGTGGAAGTCGTGCACGTGTACATAACTACGCACTCAAAATTCCATGGGCATCGAGGGAGGCATAGCTATCTTGTGATCCACAGTGCGGCTCAACCGGCACCGGATACACACATACTTTCACTTTTACTTTTTACTTTCAGGTCTCAATCCCGCAGGCCCCATCCGATGGCCTAGTCATGGGTCCTCTCGAAGGACAAACACACCAAGACGGCAAGAAACACATACATATGGGGGACTTCTCTAGGTGGTTTCGTTAAATGATCACTCTACCTGTTTTTCAGGACCCACATGCAGCTCTCCCTTGGTTTTGGCATGTTAAATAGCCTATTTATCATGGCACTACTTGTATCAAATACGCCTTGACGTATTAATCAAATTACAATGGAAATAGTTCGTGGCCCGAGCTTTAGGGCCCTAGGCTATTATCTTTGCACTCTCTCTGTTTTCCTTTCTTTTTCTTTTTTTCTTTCCCTCCTGTGGGTAACCTTATCAGATATCACCCGTACACTTTGGTACGTTTTATGTTTGCCAGGGGCTTCTTAACACCCCGCACTACGGCAACAAAAGTCCGAACACTTTTTTATAGTATAGTTCGGCACCCCGAATTTAGCACTATATGCATTGGCTGCGAATCATGTCTTTGGTCAATAGTTGGGTTGCCCGACTCGTGTGCTTGCTACCTTACGTTCCGCTATATCGGCTAAGGTAGTAAAGGGAGAACTACTGCGATTGTGCCTTGGTTTATCCAAAGGAGCACCTCAGTAGAGAAAGCCGAAAACTGACTGTATGATGTGGCGAGAGCCGGTCAGCTCTTCGGAGGTTGCAAATCGTTGGAGATTTCTTCCGCATTACGCGAAGGATCGGTACTTCCCGATCAGGCGCTTATAGCCTCTAGTTCGGATACTAGGGGCTGCACCAACATTTTTTATCGTCAAACTCCTATGGCTAAGTGAGGGCGTTCAAGCCACATAGTCTGATTGCCTGGTTCGTTGCGCTAAACAACTCCTTCAAGGACAATATAATTGGATAAAGAGTGTTTAGATTCCATCCCGAACACCCCCGTTCTACCTACAAGGGGGCAGAAGCCGACGACTGTCCAACCCTCAGATTTCATACAACACGGCCGCAGAGGAGGTAAAATCTGTTAACATAACAAACATTATATTACAAACTCACTTTGTTTTATCATACAAGGTAGAGGCAACTTGAATGCATTTATTCAAAAATAATGTCTTGCGAACACTGTGTCGCTACAATACGAGACCCCTCCAGGACGTCTCCAAAGTATGGCTCGGGTGTGCGGTGCTCCTTGCCCTCGGGTGGCCCCTCGGTCACAATCTTGATGGTGTCCATCTTCGCCCACCAGACCTTGACGCGAGCAAAGGGCATACGCGCGCCCTCGATGCAGACGGACCGCTTGATGGCGTCCAGCCGAGGATAGGCATCCACCAGCCACTTCACGAGGCCGAAGTAACTGCTAGGTATAGCTTCGGCTGGCCACAGCCGGATTATTAAATCCTTCATGGCCAGTTCGGCCACCCTGTGCAGCTCGACCAGCTGTTTTAGCTAATCGATGAGGGCACCAGATGCTCTGGCGCAAGATATTGCGACCAGAACAGCTTCTCCGTGGAGCTCCCTTCTTCGGCCCGAAAGAACTCCGCGGCGTCGGACACACTTCGTGACAGATCAGCAAAAGCCCCTGGAGAACTCCGAATCCGGATTAGTAAAAGATACTTCCTCTTCACATATTTTCTTTGCATACTGAATGCCTTACCCGCCGCGATCTTCCTGGCCTACTGGATCTCTTGGAGGGCGCCCTGGACCTCATTCCGGGCCGTCTCCGTGCTCTGGCGAGCCTTGGCGAGTTCGGTCTCTTGAGCCGATGCATCGCGCTCCAAGGTCTCGCACTTCCTCACCGCATCCTGGAGTTCTTGCTGGACCTCGTTGACCCGGGCCTTGAGCTTCTTACGGGCGGCCTGCTCCTTGACAGCCTTCCCCTCGGCTTCGGCCAGTGCCTTTTTCAGGGCCTCGACCTCGGTCGTTTCTTCTATACATATCATGACACTTCTGTCAAATGCATATCATATTACTTTTCCGAATATGTAACGGGTTATCACATACCTTGTTTTTCTTGGAGCTGCCTCCTCACCTGGCCGAGCTCCTCCTCGGCCTGCTCCAGTGTCTACTTTAGTCCGGAGACTTCGGCAGTATGCGAGGCCGCGGCCAGCAGCGACGCCTGCGTATTCATTTCAGACAAATTTAGTTCGTTTCCTGCAATAAAGGATTGATCCTCTGTCCGGCTTTTCTTTCCGAACACCGGATAGTGTCTCAGGGGCTACTGTCTATATTGGGATTTTCGCTATTTACGTCGCTTACCTTAAAGCATGTCAGCAGGCCGCTGCAGGCTTCGGTTAGTCCGCTCTTGGTGGACTGAACCCTTTCAATCACCGTGCTCATAAGAACACGGTGCTCATCCATAATGGAAACGCCTCGCAGCGCTTCCGGCAGATTATCCGGTGCCCCTGGTTGGACAGGAGTCACCGGCACAACAGGCACACCCCCTTCTTTCGAAGGAGGTTGCGCGCCGGACTCCGGAGCCTTATCGGTCTCCGGAATCGTATTCGGCTGAGGGCCGAACTGAGTACGGCCCTCATCACCAGTCTCCACGAGGATCAGCTCCCCCTGGTGTCCGGAGACGGAGGCTTCGCCTTCTCGCACCTCTTGAGCCTCTCCTCGGCCTGGGAAGGTCCTTCGGGCAGCACCTCCGCGTCGCCCTTGGCCTTGGGGGGGTGAGCGGTCCGCGGTGACTCGTTGGCCATCACCTTTGAATCCAACGAACCTCCTGATGAGGATCACTAGGCGCTGTTGTGGGCCGGACTGCAATTGCATAATTATCCATGTCGATACAATAAAGATGAGAGGCCGGATATATGGGTATGTACGAGTCCTAGCCCTTACGACGCAGCCCGAGGCATAGGGCGGGGGCGTCGCTCCAGACTGCTGTCGACGTCCCACGCGGAGTTATCCGTGAGGGAGCTCTTCCCTTTCTTGGACGTCTCTGCCTCCAGGTTCGTGGAGGCCTCCCTCTTCTTCTTTCCCTCCTCAAGTGGAGGGTCGTTCTCCTCCTCCTCCTCCTCCTCGTCGTCCTCAGCGGCGGAAAGGGTCACTTTGTCTTCGGACGTCATGTCCGAAGCGCCCTTACGACGGGGGCCGCCTTTGGCCCCCTTGGCCTTCTTCTTGGCCTTCTTTTCCGGTGGCCTATAGGGCGCCGGAACCAGCATCTTCGTCAGAAGCGGGATGACTGGCTCTTCGGGCAGCGAAGCCGAACTATGGATCCGCTCCGCTCTCTCCATCCATGCCTAAGAAAATACAGCAAAGGTTAGGAATCCTCCTTGAACAGATAAGTAGAAGGTACGCCTTAGGAAAAGGGGAACTTACCTCATTGGCAGGATGGGTGTGATCTTGCCCACGGTCCGAATCTATGCCCAGCGGCTTCTCGTTGCCCTTGAAGAGCAACTTCCAGGCACCTTCGTGAGTAGTTCCGAAGAGCCCTTCCAGGGTATGGTGCTTTGCCGGATTGAATTCCCATAAAGGGAAGCTTCAACGTTGGCTGGGGAGAATCCGCCGAACCAGCATCACCTAGATCACGTCGACGAGCTTGACGTCTTTATCCACCATACTCTGAATTCGCGTTTGCAGCACTATCAGCTCATCTGACGCTGACCAGTTGATATGTCCATTTTGCATCATGCTTTTATATCGATATTTATTGCAATATGGGTTGTTATTACACATTATGTCACAATACTTATGCCTATTCTCTCTTATTTTACAAGGTTTACATAAGGAGGGAGAATGCCGGCAGCTGGAATTCTGGGCTGGAAAAGGAGCAAATACTAGAGACCTATTCTGCACAACTCCAAAAGTCCTGAAACTCCACGAAAGTTATTTTTGGAAATAATAAAAAATACTTAGCGGAAGAAATACCAGAGGGGGCCCACACCCTGGCCACGAGGGTGGGGTGCGCGCCCTACCCCCCTAGGCGCGCCCCCTACCTCGTGGGCCCCCTGTTGGCCCTCCGGTGTCCATCTTCTGCTATATGAAGTCTTCCGTCCGAAGAAAAATCATAAGCAAGCTTTCGGGATGAGACTCCGCCGCCACGAGGCGGAACCTTGGCGAAACCAATCTAGGGCTCCGGCAGAGCTGTTCTGCCGGGGACACTTCCCTCCGGGAGGGGGAAATCATCGCCATCGTCATCACCAACGCTCCTCTCATCGGGAGAGGGAAATCTCCATCAACATCTTCACCAGCACCATCTCCTCTCAAACCCTAGTTCATCTCTTGTATCCAATTCTTGTCTCTAAGTCTGGGATTGGTACCTGTAGGTTGCTAGTACTGTTGATTACTCCTTGTAGTTGATGCTAGTTGGTTTATTTGGTGGAAGATCATATGTTCAGATCCTATATGCATATTAATACCCCTCTGATTATGAACATGAATATGCTTTGTGAGTAGTTATGTTTGTTCCTGAGGACATGGGAGAAGTATTGCTATTAGTAGTCATGTGAATTTGGTATTCGTTCGATATTTTGATGAGATGTATGTTGTCTCTCCTCTAGTGGTGTTATGTGAACGTCGACTACATGACACTTCACCATTATTTGGGCCTAGAGGAAGGCATTGGGAAGTAATAAGTGGATGATGGGTTGCTAGAGTGACAGAAGCTTAAACCCTAGTTTATGCGTTGCTTCATAAGGGGCTGATTTGGATCCACTTGTTTCATGCTATGGTTAGGTTTACCTTAATACTTCTTTTGTAGTTGCGGATGCTTGCAATAGGGGTTAATCATAAGTGGGATGCTTGTTCAAGTAAGAACAGCACCCAAGCACCGGTCCACCCACATATCCAATTATCAAAGTACCGAACGCGAATCATATGAACGTGATGAAAACTAGCTTGACGATAATTCCCATGTGTCCTCGGGAGCGCTTTTCTATATATAAGAGTTTGTCCAGGTTTCTCCTTTGCTACAAAAAGGATTGGGCCACCTTGCTGCACTTTATTTACTTTTGTTACTTGTTGCTCGTTACAAATTATCTTATCCCAAAACTATCTGATACCTATAATTTCAGTGCTTGCAGACAATCCCTTGCTGAAAACCGCTTATCATTTCCTTCTGCTCGTCGTTGGGTTCGACACTCTTACTTATCGAAAGGACTACGATAGATCCCCTATACTTGTGGGTCATCAAGACTCTTTTCTGGTGCCGTTGCCGGGGAGTGAAGCACTTTTGGTAGGTGGAATTTGGTAAGGAAAAATTTATATAGTGTGCTGAAAATTATTGTCACTTGTTACTATGGAAAGTAATCCTCTGAGGGGATTGTTCGGGGTATCTTCACCCCGACTAGTAGAGAAAAGAGTTGCTCCTCAACCTACTAAACCTACTGAAAATGAAAATGTCTATTTTGAGATTCCTTCGGGTATGATAGAAAAACTCCTAGCTAATCCTTTTGCAGGAGACGGAACAATGCATCCTAATGAGCACCTAATATATGTGGATGAAGTTTGTGGATTATTTAAGCTTGCAGGTGTGCCCGATGATGTTATTAAGAAGAAGGTCTTCCCTTTATCTTTGAAGGGAGATGCATTGACATGGTATAGGCTATGTGATGATATGGGATCATGGAACTTGAAACGATTGAAATTGGAATTTCATCAGAAGATTTATCCTATGCATCTTGTTCATCGTGATCGCAATTATATATATAATTTTGGCCTCGCGAAGGAGAAATCATCGCTCAAGCTTGGGGGAGGCTTAAATCAATGTTATATTCATGCCCCAATCATGAGCTCCCAAGAGAAATAATTATTCAAAAAATTTATGCTCGGCTTTCTGATAACAATCGTACCATGCTCGATACTTCTTGTGATGGCTCTTTTATGATGAAGACTATTGAATTCGAATGGGATCTATTGGAAAGAATTAAACGCAACTCTGAAGATTGGGATCTCGACGAAGGTAAGGAGTCAGGTATGACACTTAAGTTTGATTGTGTTAAATCTTTTATGGATACCGATGTTTTCCGTAAATTTAGCACTAAATATGGTCTTGACTCTGAGATAGTAGCTTCTTTCTGTGAATCCTTTGCTACTCATGTTGATCTCCCTAAGGAAAAGTGGTTTAAATATCATCCTCCCATAGAAGTAAAAGTAGCTGCACCTATTAAAGTTGAAGAAAAGACTATCACTTATAATGATCCTATTGTTCCTACTGCTTATGTTGAGAAACCACCTTTTCCTGTTAGGATAAAAGATCATGCTAAAGCTTCAACTGTGGTTCGTAAGAGCAATATTAGAACCTATACACCTCCTGAGCAAGTTAAAGTTGAACCTAATATTGCTATTGTTAAAGATCTCCTGTCTGATAATATTGATGGGCATGTTATTCATTTCTGTAATGAAACTGCTAGAATTGCCAAACCTTGTGCTAAAGATAAACATAGACCTGTGGTAGGCATGCCTGTTATTTCTATTAAAATAGGAGATCATTGTTATCATGGCTTATGTGATATGGGTGCTAGTGCTAGTGCAATACCTATTGACTTATAGAAAGAAATTATGCATGATATTGCACCGGCTGAGATAGAAGATATTGATGTTACCATCAAGCTCGCCAATAGAGATACCATATCACCCATTGGAATTGTTAGAGATGTTGAAGTCTTGTGTGGGAAAACTAAATATCCTGCTGATTTTCTTGTTCTTGGTTCCCCACAAGATAGCTTTTGTCCCATTATTTTTGATAGACCCTTCTTGAACACTGTTAATGCTAAGGTAGATTGCGAAAAGGATGTTGTTACTATTGGTTTGGGTGATATGTCTCATGAGTTTAATTTCTCTAAATTTCGTAGACAACACCGTGAAGAGGAATTGCCTAGTAAAGATGAAATTATTGGTCTTGCTTCTATTGCCGTACCTCCTAGTGATCCTTTAGAACACTACTTGCTAGACCATGAAAATGACATGTTTATGAATGAAAGAAGGGAAATAGATGAATATTATTTAAACAGGAACCCATCTTGAAACACAATTTGCCCGTTGAAATCCTAGGGATCCTCCTCCACCCAAGGGTGATCCCGTATTTGAGCTTAAACCATTGCCTGATACCCTTAAATATGCTTATCTTGATGAAAAGAAGATATATCATGTTATTATTAGTGCTAACCTTTCAGAGCATGAGGAAGAGAGATTATTGAAAACTCTAAAGAAGCACTGCGCTGCTATTGGATATACTCTTGATGATCTTAAGGGCATTAGTCCCACTCTATGTCAACATAAAATAAATTTGAAGAAAGATGCCAAACCAGTTCGTGATCACCAACGACGGTTGAATCCTAAGATGAAAGAAGTGGTAAGAAAAGAAATACTAAAGCTTCTTGAGGCATGTATTATTTATCCCGTTGCTGATAGTCAGTGGGTAAGTCCTGTTCATTGTGTCCCTAAGAAGGGAGGTATTACTGTCGTTCCTAATGATAAAGATGAATTGATTCCGCAAAGAATTATTACAGGTTATAGGATGGTAATTGATTTCCGCAAATTAAATAAAGCTACTAAAAAGTATCATTACCCCTTACCTTTTATTGATCAAATGCTAGAAAGATTATCCAAACATACACATTTTTGCTTTCTAGATGGTTATTCTTGTTTCTCTCAAATACCTGTGTCAGCCGATGATCAATCAAAGACCACTTTTACTTGCCCTTTCGGTACTTTTGCTTATAGACGTATGCCTTTTGGTTTATGTAATGCACCTGCTACCTTCCAAAGATGTATGATGGCTATATTCTCTGACTTTTGTGAAAAGATATGTGAGGTTTTCATGGATGATTTCTCCATTTATGGATCCTCTTTTGATGATTGCTTGAGCAACCTTGATCGAGTTTTGCAGACATGCGAAGAAACTAATCTTGTCTTGAATTGGGAGAAGTGACACTTTATGGTTAATGAAGGTATTGTCTTGGGGCATAAAGTTTCTGAAAGAGGTATTGAAGTTGATAAAGCCAAGGTTGATGCTATTGAAAAGATGCCATGTCCCAAGGACATCAAAGGTATAAGAAGTTTCCTTGGTCACGCTGGATTTTATAGGAGGTTCATTAAGGACTTCTCAAAAATCTCTCGGCCTCTGACTAATTTATTACAAAAAGATATACCATTTGTCTTTGATGGTAATTGTGTAGAAGCATTTGGAATACTTAAGAAAGCATTGATCTCTGCACCTATTGTTCAGCCACCTGATTGGAATTTACCCTTTGAAATTATGTGTGATGCTAGTGATTATGCTGTAGGTGCTGTTCTAGGGCAAAGAGTTGATAAGAAATTAAATGTTATTCAATATGCCAGTAAAACTCTAGACAATGCTGAGAGAAATTATGCTACTACTGAAAAAGAATTCTTAGCAGTTGTATTTGCCTGTGATAAGTTTAGACCTTATATTCTTGATTCTAAAGTAACTATTCACACGGATCATGCTGCTATTAAATACCTTATGGAACAGAAAGATGCTAAACCTAGACTTATTAGATGGGTTCTCTTGCTACAAGAATTTTATTTGCATATTATTGATAGAAAGGGAGCTGAGAACCCTGTTGCAGATAACTTGTCTAGGTTAGAGAATGTTCTTGATGACCCACTACCTATTGATGATAGCTTTCCTGATGAACAATTAAATGTCATAAATGCTTCTCGTACTGTTCCATGGTATGCTGATTATGCTAATTACATTGTTGTTAAATTTATACCACCTAGTTTCACATACCAGCAAAAGAAAAAGTTTTTCTATGATTTGAGACATTACTTTTGGGATGACCCACATCTTTATAAAGAAGGAGTAGATGGTGTTATTAGACGTTGTGTACCTGAGCATGAACAGGAACAGATCCTATGCAAGTGTCACTCCGAGGCTTATGGAGGACATCACGCTGGAGATAGAACTCCACATAAGGTATTGCAATCCGGTTTTTTATTGGCCTACTCTCTTCAAGGATGCCCGTAAGTTTGTCCTATCTTGTGATGAATGTCAAAGAATTGGTAATATTAGTAGACATCAAGAAATGCCTATGAATTACTCACTTGTTATTGAACCATTTGATGTTTGGGGCTTTGATTATATGGGACCTTTTCCTGCCTCTAACGGGTATACACATATTTTAGTTGTTGTGGATTACGTTACTAAGTGGGTAGAAGCTATTCCAACTAGTAGTGCTGATCATAACACCTCTATTAAGATGCTTAAAGAAGTTATTTTTCCAAGGTTTGGAGTCCCTAGATATTTAATGACTGATGATGGTTCACATTTTATTCATGTTGCTTTCCGTAAAATGCTTGCTAAGTATGATGTTAATCATAGAATTGCATCCCCTTATCACCCATAATCCAGTGGTCAAGTAGAATTGAGTAATAGAGAACTCAAATTAATTTTGCAAAAGACTGTTAATAGATCTAGAAAGAATTGGTCCAAGAAACTTGATGATGCATTATGGGCCTATAGAACTGCATATAAGAATCCTATGGGTATGTCTCCGTATAAAATGGTTTATGGAAAAACATGTCACTTACCTCTCGAACTAGAACATAAGGCATATTGGGCCATTAAAGAGCTCAACTATGATTTCAAAGTTGCCGGTGAGAAGAGGTTATTTGACATTAGCTCACTTGATGAATGGAGAACCCAAGCCTATGAAAATGCCAAGTTGTTTAAACAAAAAGTTAAAAGATGGCATGACAAAAGGATACAAAAGCGTGAGTTTAATGTAGGTGATTATGTATTGCTATACAACTCTCGTTTAAGATTTTTTGCAGGAAAACTTCTCTCTAAATGGGAAGGTCCTTACATTATCGAGGAGGCCTATCGTTCCGGTGCCATAAAAATCAACAACTTCGAAGGCACAAATCCAAAGGTGGTGAACGGTCAAAGAATCAAACATTATATCTCAGGTAATCCTATAAATGTTGAAACCAATGTTATTGAAACCGTGACCCCGGAGGAATACATAAGGGACACTTTCCGGAATGTTTCAGACTCCGAAAAGGAATAGGTATGTGGTACGGTAAGTAAGCCGACTCCAAATCAGTTATAATGGCAATTTTTCTCCGTTTTGGAATATTTAGAAAAATAGAAAAATAAGAAGTAGTCCGGGAAGGACACGAGGGCTCCACGAGGGTGGAGGGCGCGCCCTACCCCCTGGGTGCGACCCCCTGCCTCGTGGGCACCTCGTGTGCTCTCCGGACTCCGTTTTCTTGCATGTTACATATTTTGGTCAGTAAAAATTCATTATATAATCTCCCGAAGGTTTTGACTCCTGTATCACGCAAATATCCTCTGTTTTCGTTTCAAGCTGTCCTGCTGCAGATTAGAGCAACATGTCGTCCCAGGATTCGGAAGGAGAAAGCTATGTGGCTGATTACCTTGCAGACCCTAAGGTCTATGGGGATGTGGAGCATTATGGTTGGACTACGGAAGAAGAAGAGGACTAGGAACCCAAGAGAAAGGAGGAGACGAGCTCAGATGAAGATGAAGTCCCGTTACCACAACCTGGAGACATGCATCTAGAGTTCAAAAAGTCAAGCCTCCCTGATAGAGCAAAGAAACTTAAGATCGAGTTTATCCCTTTTCGCCTCTTGCAGGAAAACAAGCAGGAACTATGCAAAAAGCTATTAAGCCTGGAGCAGGAGATTGATGACCTGAGGGATCAAAATTCTGTCCTCAAGCGCAAATTAAGGAAGAAGCCTACGCCATCAACTAAACCATCTTCTTCTTCACCAGCAAAGGAGACATAATCATATGGGTATGGGCACCACCCTTGGCAACTGCCAAGCTTGGGGGAGGTGCCCCGGTATCGTATCACCATCACACTCCTATCTTTACCTTTTTTCTTAGTTCGATCCTTTTAGTAGTATCTTGATTTAGTAGAATAAGGTTTTTAAGCATGATCTAGTTTTGAGTTTTGCTTTATGATCCCTCTATGTAATCGAGTCCGTGAGCTATATATAATAAAGATTAGTGTTGAGTCAAGGGCTTGATTATTTTGCTATGATCTTGAGTGAATAAAATAAAATAAAAGAATAAAAAGAAACAAAGAGATCATATTGATCTTAGGGAGAGTAATGACTTCACATAGAAAGAGTATGATGATTAAAAGTTGTTGAGAGTTGACAAACATAGTTTTGGTCATCGTTGCAATTAATAGGAAGTAATAAAGAAAGATAGGTTTCACATATAAATACATTATCTTGGACATCTTTTATGATTGGGAGCACTCATTAAAATATGGCATGCTAAAGAGTTGATGTTGGAAAAGGAAGACAATGTAATGGGTTATGTTTTCTTATATCTGAGATAAAGTATATTGTCATGGATCATCCAACATGTTGAGCTTGCCTTTCCCCCTCATGCTAGCCAAATTATTTGCACCAAGTAGAGATACTACTTGTGCTTCCAAATACCCTTAAACCAGTTTTGCCATGAGAGTCCGCCATATCTACCTATGGATTGAGTAAGATCCTTCAAGTAAGTTGTCATCGGTGCAAGCAATAAAAATTGCCCTCTAAATATGTATGATTGATTGGTGTGGAGGAAATAAGCTTTATACGATCTTGTGATGTGGAAGAAATAAAAGCGACGGACTGCATAATAAAGGTCTATATCACAAGTGGCAGTATAAAGTGACATTATTTCGCATTAAGATTTTGTGCATCCAACCATAAAAGCGCATGGCAACCTCTACTTCCCTCTGCGAAGGGCCTATCTTTTTTTATTATCTTCTACCTTATGCAAGAGTCATGGTGATCTTCACCTTTCCTTTTTACATTTTATAATTTGGCAAGCACATGATGTTGGAAAGATCTTGATATATGTATCTAATTAGATGTAGGTTAGCATGAGCTATTATTGTTGACATTACCCTTGAGGTAAAAGGCTGGGAGGCGAAACTATAAGCCCCTATCTTTCTCTGTGTCCGGTTAAAACTCCGAAACCACAAGTATTGCGTGAGTGTTAGCAATTGTGAAAGATTAAATGATAGTTCAGTATGTGGACTTGCTGAAAAGCTCTGACATAGACTCTTTCTGATGTTATGATAAATTGCAATTGCTTCAATGACTGAGATTATAGTTTGTTGGTTCTCAATAAAGTTTCTGATTCATACTTTGCATTGTGAATAGATTATTACTTGAGCATAACAAATCATATGACAATATTCATATATGTTGTTGTTATAAGAATGATCATGATGCCCTCATGTTTGTATTTTATTTTATCGACACCTCTACTTTAAACATGTGGACATATTTATCGTTATCGGCTTCCGCTTGAGGACAAGCGAGGTCTAAGCTTGGGGGAGTTGATACGTCCATTTTGCATCATGCTTTTATATCGATATTTATTGCAATATGGGCTGTTATTACACATTATGTCACAATACTTATGCCTATTCTCTCTTATTTTACAAGGTTTACATAAGGAGGGAGAATGCCGGCAGCTGGAATTCTGGGCTAGAAAAGGAGCACATATTAGAGACCTATTATGCACAACTCCAAAAGTCCTGAAACTCCACGAAAGTTATTTTTGGAAATAATAAAAAATACTCAACGGAAGAAATACCAGAGGGGTCCCACACCCTGGCCACGAGGGTGGGGGCGCGCCCTACCCCCTGGGCGCGCCCCCTGCCTCGTGGGCCCCCTGTTGGCCCTCCGGTGTCCATCTTCTACTATATGAAGTCTTTCGTCCGAAGAAAAATCATAAGCAAGCTTTCGGAACGAGACTCCGGCGCCACGAGGCGGAACCTTGGCGAAACCAATCTAGGGCTCCGGCAGAGCTGTTCTGCCGAGGACACTTCCCTCTGGGAGGGGGAAATCATCGCCATCGTCATCACCAACACTCCTCTCATCGGGAGAGGGCAATCTCCATCAACATCTTCACCAGCACCATCTCCTCTCAAACCCTAGTTCATCTCTTGTATCCAATTCTTGTCTCTAAGTCTGGGATTGGTACCTGTAGGTTGCTAGTACTGTTGATTACTCCTTGTAGTTGATGCTAGTTGGTTTATTTGGTGGAAGATCATATGTTCAGATCCTATATGCATATTAATACCCCTCTGATTATGAACATGAATATGCTTTGTGAGTAGTTATGTTTGTTCCTGAGGACATGGGAGAAGTATTGCTATTAGTAGTCATGTGAATTTGGTATTCGTTCGATATTTTGATGAGATGTATGTTGTCTCTCCTCTAGTGGTGTTATGTGAACGTCGACTACATGACACTTCACCATTATTTGGGCCTAGAGGAAGGCATTGGGAAGTAATAAGTGGATGATGGGTTGCTAGAGTGACAGAAGCTTAAACCCTAGTTTATGCGTTGCTTCGTAAGGGGCTGATTTGGATCCACTTGTTTCATGCTATGGTTAGGTTTACCTTAATACTTCTTTTGTAGTTGCGGATGCTTGCAATAGGGGTTAATCATAAGTGGGATGCTTGTTCAAGTAAGAACAGCACCCAAGCACCGGTCCACCCACATATTAAATTATCAAAGTACCAAACGCGAATCATATGAACGTGATGAAAACTAGCTTGACGATAATTCCCATGTGTCCTCGGGAGCGCTTTTCTCTATATAAGAGTTTGTCCAGGCTTGTCCTTTGCTACAAAAAGGATTGGGCCACCTTGCTGCACTTTATTTACTTTTGTTACTTGTTGCTCGTTACAAATTATCTTATCACAAAACTATCTGTTACCTATAATTTCAGTGCTTGCAGAGAATACCTTGCTGGAAACCGCTTATCATTTCCTTCTGCTCCTCGTTGGGTTCGACACTCTTACTTATAGAAAGGACTACAATAGATCCCCTATACTTGTGGGTCATCACTAGTTGGGGCCTTTCTCCTTCCAGGAGGTGAGCCGCATTGGGGCTCCGGCCCTAAACTCGGGAGCCGCCGCTAAGTGGTGTCGCGCGGCTCTGTGATGTAGAACCACTGCTTCTGCCACTCCTTGACAGTCTCCACAAAAGTGCCTGTGGGCCAGGTGACATTGGGCATCTTGCTCACCATGGTGCCTCTGCACTCCGCGTGCTGGCCGTCCACCACCTTTGGCTTCACATTGAAGACCTTGAGCCATAGGCCGAAGTGGGGATGGATGCGGAGGAAGGGCTCGCAGACGACAATGAATGCCGAGATATTGAGGAAGGAGTTCGGGGATAGATCATGGAAATCTAGCCCGTAATAGTACATCAGTCCATGGACGAAGGGGTGGAGTGGAAACCCCAATCCACGGACGAAGTGAGGGAGGAAAACTACCCTCTCAGTAGGCTTCGGGGTGGGGATGACTTGCCCCTTGGAGGGCAGACGGTGGGCGATTCCTTTCGCCAGATACCCCGCCACCCGGAGCTAGGTGATGTCCTTCTCCTTGACGGAGGAGACCATCCACTTGCCTTGGCCTCCGGATCCGGACATGATTGAGTGCTTCCTAGAGATGGAGAAGATGGAACTTGGGCACTGAAGCTCGAGAATGGAAGGATAGAGAGGAAGATAAGGCGTGGGTGAAAGAGGGGAATTCTTATCTCCTTATAAAGGCCATGAAAATTGAACGCCTCCCCACTCGCCTCAAAACTCGCCTATTCCCAAGGGCTGTGTAAATGGTACGGTTGGGTTACCCACGCCCGTATTGATGAGAATCCTGCAATAAGGGGACACGATCTCTGCTTTGACAAGACGTGCCAATAGCAACCGCGTCTCGAAACATGGAGCGGCAGACGAAAAATGGTTCGAAATTATGACCGGGCAGACGTGATGTCATGTTACAAAAAGTTGTCAGCGGATTGGACTCGTGGAATATTATATTCTCTCTGCGGTTGTGTGTGGTGTTACAGCTCCGGACACGTTCAATACGTCCGGAGACTATCTTGGAGTTCGGAAGGAGGAACCCGCCTTGCAATGCCGAAGACTGACCTACGAGCCGGATACCTTGTCATTGAAGCCAGGTTCAGGGGCTACTGAGGGAGTCCTGGAGTAAGGGGTCCTCGGGCGTCCGGCCTGTTAGCCATGGGCCGGACTGATGGGCTGTGAAGATATGAAGACCGAAGGCTGCACCCGTGATAATCCCCAAGTGCAGGGAATCATCGTAGCAATTTCCAAAGGTGGAAGTGATAAGTATGGAGTGTCGAACCCACAAGGAGCTAAAGGTAAGATCAATATTCTCTCAAGCCCTATCTGCCACTGATACGTCTCTACGTACACCGAACATTTGCTTCCAACTAGAAACGAGAAATAAAACTACGTTGTGGGTATGAAGAGGATAACTTTGTATGATATCGGAGAGCTAAAATATAAAAGTAGGTGTTGTTATCATAAAGTTAGAATATATTACTAAATATTATAAATAGCGAGTGTGGAATAATGATGGGTCGGTGTGCGGAATTGTCCTAGGCAATCGTTAACAAGACCGGTAGTCGTCATTGCAATTTCATATGAGGGAGAGGCATAAGCTAACATACTTTCTCTACTTGGATCATATGCACTTATGATTGGAACTCTAGCAAGCATCCGCAACTACTAAAGATCATTAAGGTAAAACCCAACCATAGCATTAAAGCATCAAGTCCTCTTTATTCCCATACGCAACAACCCCCTTACTCGGGTTTGTGTTTCAGTCACTCACCAACCCACTATAAGCGAATCATGAACGTATTGCAACACCCTACAGCGGGAATACCTCACGCTTGCACGACACGGAGGGCACCATAGGACAGCACCAAAATAAAACATACAACTCGTACCAATCTAGATCATCAATCAACCCAAAGACAAAGGATATCTACTCAAAACATCATAAGATGGCAACACATCATTGGATCATAATATGTGGCATAAAGCACCGTGTCCAAGTAGGGATTACAGCGGGGTGCGGGATAGTGGACCGCGTAAAATAGATGAGGATGGTGATGTTGATGAAGACGATCACCGCAGCGATGATTCCCCTCCCGATGGCACTCCGGCGCCACCGAGAGAGAGGAGGAGAGGTTCTCCCCCTTGTGCTTCCTCCTCCATGGCCTCCCCCCTAGATGGGGAGAGGTTCTCCCTCTGGTCCTTGGCCTTCATGGTGATGATGGCCCCTCCGGGATCCTCCTCCATGGCCTCCGATGATGGTGGCCCCCTCCGGCAGGGTGCCAAAGAGGGCCTAGATTGACTTCTCGTGGCTACAGAGGCTTCCGGCGGCGGAACTTCCGATCTAGGTTATTTTCTGGGGGTTTCTGTATTTATAGACATTTTTGGCGTTGGTTTCACGTCAGGGGGGTCTCCGAGTCGTCCACGGGGTTGGGGCCCACGCCCAGGGGGTGGGCGCACCCCCCACCCTCGTGAACAGCCCGGGACTCTTCTGGCCCAACTCTTTTGCTCCGGGGGCTTCTTTTGGTCCATAAAAAATCAACAAAAATTGGCACGTCAATTGGACTCCGTTTGGTATTCCTTTTCTGTAAAACTCAAAAACAAGGAAAAAACAGAAACTAACACTGGGCTCTAGGTTAATAGGTTAGTCCCAAAAATCATATAAAATATCATATAAATGCATATAAAACATCTAAGATGGATAATATAATAGCATGAGTACTTCATAAATTATAGATACGTTGGAGACGTATCAGCATCCCCAAGCTTAATTCCTGCTCGTCCTCGAGTAGGTAAATGATAAAAGAAATAACTTATGAAGTGTGAATGCTAGCAGGTGCACAAGTATGATCAATGATAATTTCAATCACCTTTTCTAGCATCATTATATGTCATAACAGTAGCTCATCTCATAAAATTTTCATGATCAAGTAACAAGCTATTCACATGTTAAAGTATAGATCATAAACTTTCTTGAAAACTAACAAACAGTGCTCTTAGTCATTAAACAATTGCAATTCATGTTATTTTCGGGAAGGGTCTATGTAAGAGCTTTGATTCAGCAAACTCCACATACTCAACTATCATTTAATCTTTCACAATTGCTAACACTGATCTGATATTTATGGGTTCAAAGTTTTAATTGGACACAGAGAAAGATAGGGGCTTATAGTTTTGCCTCCCAACCTTTTACCTCAAGGGTAATGTCAACAATAATAATTTATGAAAACCTACATCCAAATGAATATATATATATATATATATATATATATATATATATCCGAATCGCTCCAACACAAAGTGCTTGCCAAAGGAAAAAGTGTAAAAAGGAAAGGTGATGATCACCATGACTCTTGTATAAGGGTAGAAGATAAAGTAAAAGATAGGCCCTTCGCAGAGGGAAGCAGAGGTTGTCATGCGCTTTTATGGTTGGATGTACAAAATCTTAATGCAAAAGAACGTCACTTTATATTGCCTCTTGTGATAAAGACCTTTATTATGCAGTCCATCGCTTTTATTTCTTCCCTATCACAAGTTCGTATAAAGCTTATTTTCTTCGCACTAATAGAACATACATATTTAAGGAGCAATTTTGATTGCATGCACCGATGACAACTTACTTGAAGGATCTTACTCAGTCCATAGGTAGGTATGGTGGACTTTCATGGCAAAACTAGTTTAAGGGATATTTGGAAGCATAAGTAGTATCTCTACTTGGTGCAAAGAATTTGGCTAGCATAAGGGGGAAAGGCAAGCTCAGCATGTTGGATGATCCATGACAATATACTTTATTTCGGATATCGGAAAACATAACCCATTAAGTTGTCTTCCTTGTCCAACATCAACCATTTAGCATGTCATATTTTAATGAGTGCTCACAATTACAAAAGATGTCCAAGATAGTATATTTATATGTGAAACCTCTCTTCCTTCAATATTCTTTCATGAATTGTTCAAGTGACCAATTCTACGTTTGCTAACTTTCAATAAGTTTACTACCTATACTTATTATGTGTGAAGTCATTACTCCCCATGTTATAAGCATTAGAAACATATGTAAATTCAGATTTATGACATTCAATTCATTCAACCATTTACTCATAAGATATACGTGAAGCACGTGAGTAATTGACAAACTACTCCAAAAAGATACAAGTGAAGAACACTGAGTAGTCAAATAATTAGCTAGCCATGGGAGGATTCTATTACATTCAAGATTTCAGATTCAATGATTTTATTCAAACAGCAAGTAAAATTGAAAATACGCTCCAAGCAAAACACATATCATGTGACGAATAAAAGTATAGCTCCGAGTAAGGTATACCGATAGTTTTGAAGACGAAAGAGGGGATGCCTTCCGGGGTGCCTTGGGCATCCCCAATCTTAGGGTCTTTCCACTCCTTATTCTCCTCATATCGATATCTCACCCAAAGCTTGAAAACTTCAATCACACAAAACTTAACGGAACTTTGCGAGATAGGTTAGTATGATAAAGAGAAAACCATTCACTTTGGTACTGTAAAAGACAAGGTTCATAATTTTTCTCACACAATGCCTACTGTACCATATCATTTCTACAATTTATATTGAGAAATACTCCCTCCGTTCCTTTATATAAGGTGTATTTGTTTTTTGAAAAGTCATATGAGTGTAAGTTTGATCGAGTTTTTAGAAAAATATATCAACACTCATAATACAAAATTTATATAATTTGATCCATCATGAAAAGTAATTTCATATTTTATCTACTAGGTATTGCAGATATTATTTCTACAATTTATATTAAAAAATATAGAGCCACTAGAAACTAGAAACAAGCAGAACTATGGCAATTGAAAACAGAATCTGTCAGTAAACAGAACAGTGTGTAAGTTGATCTGAACAGAACCATACTTCATCCTAGCTCCAAAAATTATGAAATAAGTTGGGGACGTGGAGATTTGCCTATTGAATTTCTGAAAAAAGGAATCAACTCAAAGCACTCTGTCTGTAAAACCATGGGCAGGCTAATGGTTCTGTGAGCGCAAAGTTTTCCGGTTTTTTACAGCCAAGATTCACATTATCTTTCACCCAAGTCTTCCCCAAAGGTCTTACTTGGCCACTTTAATTGAAACAAAGCTATAGAACATGATTACTACAGTTAGCTTAAGCTTTGTAAACACACAAAAAATAGTAAGGGTAAATATTTGGGTTGTCTCCCAAACAAGCGCTTTTCTTTAATGCCTTTTAGCTAGGCATGATGATTTCAATGATGCTCACATAAAAGAAAAGAATTGAAACATAAAGAGAGCATCATGAATAATATGACTAGCATATTTGAACCTAACCCACTTCCTATGCCTAGGGATTTTGTGAGCACATAATTTATAGGAACAAGAATCAACTAGCATAGGAAGGCAAAACAAGTATAACTGCCAAACTTTAAGCACATAGAGAGGAAACTTGATATTATTGCAACTCCTACAAGCATATATTCCTCCCTCATAATAATTTTCAGTAGCATCATGAGTGAATTCATCAATAAAACCATCACATCAAGCTTTCTTTTCATGATCTATAAGCATAGAATTTTTTTCTACTCTCCACATAAGCAAAATTCTTCTCATTCGGAATAGCGGGATCACTAGTTCCTAAAGTTGACACTCTTCCAAACCCGCTTTAGATGATAGTATTATTCATACTCCAAAAGATATAAGTGAAGTTCATGGACCATTCTACAATTAATATAGACTAACCAATATCCAAGCTCAAAATATATAAGTGAAGCACACGAAGCATTCTATAAAACCATACTCAAAAGATTTAAGTGAAGCGCAAAGAGCATTCTATAAGATCATACTTAAAAGATATAAGTGAAGCACATGAACTATTCTATAAATTTATGAAGGGACATCTCATACTAGCATGGTCCTTAAATAAAAATAAAACCACAAAGGACACAAATCATGTGAACAAAACAAAAACCGAGGTATACCGATATTTGTTGAAGAAGAAAGACGGGATGCCAACCGGGGCATCCCCAAGCTTAGATGCTTGAGTATCCTTTGAAATATTTACTTCGGGTGCCTTGGGCATCCCCAAGCTTGAACTCTTGCCTCTCTTTATTCTTCTCATATTGATAGCTCCTCGATCTTCGAATACTTCATCCACACAAAACTTTAACAAAAAATTTGTGAGATCCGTTAGTGTAATAAAGCAAACTACTACTTTAAGGTACTGTAATGAACTCATTCTTTATTTATATTGGTGTTAAACCTACTTTATTCCAACTTCTCTATGGTTCATACCCCCCGATACTAGCCATAGATTCATCAAAATAAGCAAACAACACGCGAAAAACAGAATCTGTCAAAAACAGGACAGTCTGTAGTAATCTGGAAGTTTAGTAAACTTCTGTAACTCCTAAATTATGAAATAAATATGAAAATTTGAAAATTTTGTACATAAGTAATGTGCAAAACGTTTCAGACCCATTTGACTTTCCAGTAAAAAATGTAAATTCACGCACTACAGCCAAAGTTTCTGTTTTTGTTCTACACATAGTAAACAAGCAATCTAATCATCCTAAAACCAAAGCTTGGCACATTATTTTTATAATACAATGGATATATACAAGGGGATAATTATTTACAGAGAAACTTCCATGAAAAATTCTACATTGTTTCCGTGAGCATCAACACAAGTGCTCAAGGTCGACCCTCACTTCCTCAATGCATAACTTTCCAATCACTTCTCTTTTTGAAAAACTTTTTAGGCATGAGAGGCAAGTAATAATTTTTTTGTATTTTCATTATTTTAATTTTTTTGTATGTTTCACCCACAACTAAACATAAACAAAAAGGAAAAACAAAATCTACTTAGTGAAGAAAGCAAACAAGCACACACGAGAATATCAACCCCAAGCTATTGCTCCCCGGCAACGGCGCCAGAAAAGAGCTTGATAATCCCCAAGTGCAGGGAATCATTGTAGCAATTTCCAAAGGTGGAAGTGATAAGTATGGAGTGTCGAACCCACAAGGAGCTAAAGGTAAGATCAATATTCTCTCAAGCCCTATCTGCCACTGATACGACTCGACGTACACCGAACGTTTGCTTCCAACTAGAAACGAGAAATAAAACTACGTTGTGGGTATGAAGAGGATAACTTTGTATGATATCGGAGAGCTAAAATATAAAAGTAGGTGTTGTTATCATAAAGTTAGAATATATTACTAAATATTATAAATAGCGAGTGTGGAATAATGATGGGTCGGTGTGCGGAATTGTCCTAGGCAATCGTTAACAAGACCGGTAGTCGTCATTGCAATTTCATATGAGGGAGAGGCATAAGCTAACATACTTTCTCTACTTGGATCATATGCACTTATGATTGGAACTCTAGCAAGCATCCGCAACTACTAAATATCATTAAGGTAAAACCCAACCATAGCATTAAAGCATCAAGTCCTCTTTATTCCCATACGCAACAACCCCCTTACTCGGGTTTGTGTTTCAGTCACTCACCAACCCACTATAAGCGAATCATGAACGTATTGCAACACCCTATAGCGGGAATCCCTCACGCTTGCGCGACATGGAGGGCACCATAGGACAGCACCAAAATAAAACATACAACTCGTACCAATCTAGATCATCAATCAACCCAAAGACAATGGATATCTACTCAAAACATCATAAGATGGCAACACATCACTGGATCATAATATGTGGCATAAAGCACCGTGTTCAAGTAGGGATTACAGCGGGGTGCAGGAGAGTGGACCACATAAAATAGATGAGGATGGTGATGATGATGGTGATGTTGATGAATACGATCACCGCACCGATGATTCCCCTCCCGATGCCACTCCGGCGCCACCGAGAGAGAGGAGGAGAGGTTCTCCCCCTTGTGCTTCCTCCTCCATGGCCTCCCCCCTAGATGGGGAGAGGTTTTCCCTCTGGTCCTTGGCCTTCATGGCGATGATGGCCCCTCCGGGATGCTCCTCCATGGCCTCCGGTGATGGTGGCCCCCTCCGGCAGGGTGCCAGAGAGGGCCTAGATTGACTTCTCATGGCTACATAGGCTTGCGGCGGCGGAACTTCCGATCTAGGTTATTTTCTGTGGGTTTCTGTATTTATAGGAATTTTTGGCGTTGGTTTCACGTCAGGGGGGTCTCCGAGTCGTCCACGAGGCAGGGGCCCATGCCCAGGGGGGTGGGCACGCCCCCCACCCTCGTGGACCGCCTGGGACTCTTTTGCTCGAGGGGCTTCTTTTGGTCCATAAAAAATCAACAAAAATTGGCACGTCAATTGGACTCCGTTTGGTATTCCTTTTCTGTAAAACTCAAAAATAAGGAAAAACAAGAAACTGGCACTGAGCTCTAGGTTAATAGGTTAGTCCCAAAAATCATATAAAATAGCATATAAATGCATATAAAACATCTAAGATGGATAATATAATAGCATGAATACTTCATAAATTATAGATACGTTGGAGACATATCAACCCGTGTCCGGATGGGACTCTCCTTGGCGTGGAAGGCAAGCTTGGCGACCAAATATGTATATTCCCTTCTTTGTAACCGACCATGTGTGACCCTAGATCCTCCCGGTGTCTATATAAACCGGAGGACTTAGTCCAGAGAGGAGAGAAATATTCATTACCATTGTCATAAAGGCTAGGCTTTTAGGGTTTAGCCAATACGATCTCGTGGTAGATCAACTCTTGTAATACTCATATTCATCAAGATCAATGAAGCAGGAAGTAGGGTATTACCTCCATAGAGAGGGCCTGAATCTGGGTAAACATTGTGTCCCCTGTCTCCTGTTACCATCGACCTTAGACGCACAGTTCGGGACCCCCTACCCGAGATCCGCTGGTTTTGACACCGACACTCTGCGAGCGGGCCCATATGGCCATCTTCACTAACAAGCATTCGAGACCCTCGCGAGGCGGACGACACAAGACCTCCTCGGGAGCGACCTCACCAGGCTGGCTCGCGAGGGGCGGAGAGATCAAGGCAAGGAAAACCTCGCGAGGTTCTCATGACGTGAGCCATGACGGCCAAGACCAGGCGGGCGCCAGCGCGCACAGTGTCCTTGCTTCCTCTTTGGTGCTAAGGAGGCAAGCGCAGGCGAGGAGTACCGAGGCGTCAAGCAAAGGTTTCCATATCAGTGCAACGAGACCAAGACCAGCAGGATGGCAAGACGGAGGTCATCGTGGAGCCCAAGCCAGCGTCACCACCAGAGCCATTGGCAGGCGAAGACCACCTTTAGTCAGGATAGCTTGTACTAGCTATCGCCTTTCAAACTGGCCGTTGTTGGCTCCCTTCCCACTCAATATTTGGGGAGAGGACCGGGGATTCTATAAATAGGACTAGCCACCACAGTAGGAGGCAACTGACCCTCAGCCAGATCATCTTGGACTGGATCCAACCCATCCTCACACCCACCAAGCACAAGAACACCTCACCTTAGGAGGCTGTTCTTCCCCTTGTACTGTTCATCCTCAGTCCGAGAGGCAATCCACCACACCACACTGGAGTAGGGTATTACTGTTGGGGATCGTAGCAGAATTTTAAAATTTTCTACGCATCACCAAGATCCATCTATGGAGTTTACTAGCAACGAAGGGAAAGGAGTGCATCTACATACCCTTGTAGATCGCGAGCGGAAGCGTTCAAGTGAACGGGGTTGATGGAGTCGTACTCGTCGTGATCCAAATCACCGATGACCGAGTGCCGAACGGACGGCACCTCCGTGTTCAACACACGTACGGAGCAGCGACGTCTCCTCCTTCTTGATCCAGCAAGGGGGAAGGAGAGGCTGATGGAGATCCAGCAGCACGACGGCGTGGTGGTGGAAGTAGCGGGGATCCCGGCAGGGCTTCGCCAAGCGCAAGCGGGAGGGAGAAGTGTTGCAGGGGGAGAGGGAGGAGCCAGGGGCTGTGGTGCTGCTGCCCTCCCTCCCCCCCACTATTTATAGGGGCCCTGGGGGGCGCCGGCCCCCTGGAGATCCCATCTGAGGGGGGCGGCGGCCAAGGGGGGTGGCTTGCCCCCCAAGCCAAGTGGGGCGCCCCCCACCCCTAGGGTTTCCAACCCTAGGCGCAGGGGGAGGCCCAAGGGGGCGCCCCAGCCCACTAGGGGCTGGTTCCCCTCCCACTTCAGCCCATGGGGCCCTCCGGGACAGGTGGCCCCACCCGGTGGACCCCCGGGACCCTTCCGGTGGTCCCGGTACAATACCGATAACCCCCGAAACTTTCCCGGTGGCCGAAACTGGACTTCCTATATATAATTCTTTACCTCCGGACCATTCCTGAACTCCTCGTGACGTCCGGGATCTCATCCGGGACTCCGAACAACTTTCGGGTTTCCGCATACTAATATCTCTACAACCCTAGCATCACCGAACCTTAAGTGTGTAGACCATACGGGTTCGGGAGACATGCAGACATGACCGAGACGACTCTCCAGTCAATAACCAACAGCGGGATCTGGATACCCATGTTGGCTCCCACATGTCCCTCGATGATCTCATCGGATGAACCACGATGTCGAGAATTCAATCAATCCCGTATACAATTCCCTTTGTCAATCGGTGCGTTACTTGCCTGAGATTCGATCGTCGGTATACCAATACCTTGTTCAATCTCATTACCGGCAAGTCACTTTACTCGTACCGTAACGCATGATCCCATGGCTAACTCCTTAGTCACATTGAGCTCATTATGATGATGCATTACCGAGTGGGCCCAGAGATACCTCTCCGTCATACGGAGTGACAAATCCCAGTCTTGATTCGTGCCAACCCAACAGACACTTTCGGAGATACCCATAGTGCACCTTTATAGCCTCCCAGTTACGTTGTGATGTTTGGCACACCCAAAGCACTCCTACGGTATTCGGGAGTTGCACAATCTCATGGTCTAAGGAAATGATACTTGACATTGGAAAAACTCTAGCAAACGAACTACACGATCTTTGTGCTATGCTTAGGATTGGGTCTTGTCCATCACATCATTCCTCTAATGATGTGATCCCGTTATCAATGACATCCAATGTCCATAGTCAGGAAACCATGACTATCTGTTGATCAACGAGCTAGTCAACTAGAGGCTCACTAGGGACATGTTGTGGTCTATGTATTCACACATGTATTACGATTTCCGGATAACACAATTATAGCATGAACAATAGACAATTATCATGAACAAGGAAATATAATAATAAGCATTTTATTATTGCCTCTAGGGCATATTTCCAACAGTCTCCCACTTGCACTAGAGTCAATAATCTAGTTACATTGTGATGAATCGAACACCCATAGAGTTCTGGTGTTGATCATGTTTTGCTCTAGGGAGAGGTTTAGTCAACGGATCTGCTACATTCAGGTCCGTATGTACTTTACAAATATCCATGTCTCCATTTTGAACACTTTCACGAATGGAGTTGAAGCAACGCTTGATATGCCTGGTCTTCCTGTGAAACCTGGGCTCCTTGGCAAGGGCAATAGCTCCAGTGTTGTCACAGAAGAGAGTCATCGGGCCCGACGCATTGGGAATCACCCCTGGGTCGGTAATGAACTCCTTTATCCAGACTGCTTCCTGTGCTGCCTCTGAGGCCGCCATGTACTCCGCTTCACATGTAGATCCCGCCACGACGCTTTGCTTGCAACTGCACTAGCTTACTGCCCCTCCATTCAAAATATACACGTATCCGGTTTGTGACTTGGAGTCATCCAGATCTGTGTCGAACCTAGCGTCGACGTAACCCTTTACGACGAGCTCTTCGTCACCTCCATATACGAGAAACATATCCTTAGTCCTTTTCACGTACTTCAGGATATTCTTGACCGCTGTCCAGTGTTCCATGCCGGGATTACTTTGGTACCTTCCTACCAAACTTGCGGCAAGGTTTACATCAGGTCTGGTACACAGCATGGCATACATAATAGACCCTATGGTCGAGGCATAGGGGATGACACTCATCTTTTCTCTATCTTCTGCCGTGGTCGGGCATTGAGCCGTGCTCAATTGCACACCTTGCAATATAGGCAAGAACCCCTTCTTGGACTGATCCATATTGAACTTCTTCAATATCATGTCAAGGTACGTACTCTGTGAAAGACCAATGAGGCGTCTTGATCTATCTCTATAGATCTTGATGCCTAATATATAAGCAGCTTCTCCAAGGTCCTTCATTGAAAAACACTTATTCAAGTAGGCCTTTATACTTTCCAAGAATTCTATATCATTTCCCATCAATAGTATGTCATCCACATATAATATGAGAAATGCTACAGAGCTCCCACTCACTTTCTTGTAAACACAGGCTTCTCCATAAGTCTGTGTAAACCCAAACGCTTTGATCATCTCATCAAATCGAATGTTCCAACTCCGAGATGCTTGCACCAGCCCATAGATGGAGCGCTGGAGCTTGCATACCTTGTTAGCATTCTTAGGATTGACAAAACCTTCCGGCTGCATCATATACAATTCTTCCTTAAGAAAGCCGTTAAGGAATGCCGTTTTGACGTCCATCTGCCATATCTCATAATCATAGTATGCGGCAATTGCTAACATGATTCGGACGGACTTTAGCTTTGCTACGGGTGAGAAAGTCTCATCGTAGTCAACCCCTTGAACTTGTCGATAACCCTTAGCGACAAGTCCAGCTTTATAGATGGTAACATTACCATCCGCGTCCGTCTTCTTCTTAAAGATCCATTTGTTTTCTATCGCTCGCCGATCATCGGGCAAGTCTGTCAAAGTCCACACTTTGTTTTCATACATGGATCCTATCTCGGATTGCATGGCTTCAAGCCATTTGTTGGAATCCGGGCCCGCCATTGCTTCTTCATAGTTCGAAGGTTCACCGTTGTCTAACAACATGATTTCCAGGACAGGGTTGCCGTACCACTCTGGTGCGGAACGTGTCCTTGTGGACCTACGAAGTTTAGTAGTAACTTGATCCGAAGCTTCATGATCATCATCATTAGCTTCCTCCCCAGTCGGTGCAGGGACCACAGGAACATCTTCCCGCGCTGCGCTACTTTCCGGTTCGGAAGGGGTGACTATCACCTCATCAAGTTCCACTTTCCTCCCACTCAATTCTTTCGAGAGAAACTCTTTTTCCAGAAAGGACCCGTTCTTGGCAACAAAGATCTTGCCTTCGGATCTGAGGTAGAAGGTGTACCCAATAGTTTCCTTGGGGTATCCTATGAAGACGCATTTCTCCGACTTGGGTTCGAGCTTTTCAGGTTGAAGTTTCTTGACATAAGCATCGCATCCCCAAACTTTTAGAAACGACAGCTTAGGTTTCTTCCCAAACCATAATTCATACGGTGTCATCTCAACGGATTTCGACGGAGCTCTATTTAAAGTGAATGTGGCAGTCTCTAAAGCATAGCCCCAAAATGAGAGCGGTAGATCGGTAAGAGACATCATAGATCGCACCATATCCAACAGAGTGCGATTACGACGTTCGGACACACCATTTCGCTGAGGTGTTCCAGGCGGCGTGAGTTGTGAAACTATTCCACATTTCCTTAAGTGTGTACCAAATTCGTGACTTAAATATTCTCCCCCACGATCTGATCGTAAGAACTTTATCTTTCGGTCATGTTGATTCTCCACCTCATTCTGAAATTCCTTGAACTTTTCATTGGTCTCAGACTTGTGTTTCATTAGGTAGACATACCCATATCTACTTAAGTCATCAGTGAGAGTGAGAACATAACGATAGCCACCACGAGCCTCAACACTCATTGGACCGCACACATCGGTATGTATGATTTCCAATAAGTTGGTTGCTAGCTCCATTGTTCCGAAGAACGGAGTCTTGGTCATCTTACCCATGAGGCATGGTTCGCACGTGTCAAATGATTCGTAATCAAGAGACTCCAAAAGTCCATCTGCATGGAGCTTCTTCATGCGTTTGACACCAATGTGACCAAGGCAGCAGTGCCACAAGTATGTGGGACTATCGTTATCAACTTTACATCTTTTGGTATTCACACTATGAATATGTGTAACATCACGTTCGAGATTCATTAAGAATAAACCATTGACCAGCGAGGCATGACCATAAAACATATCTCTCATATAAATAGAACAACCATTATTCTCGGATTTAAATGAGTAGCCATCTCGAATTAAACGAGATCCAGATACAATGTTCATGCTCAAAGCTGGCACTAAATAACAATTATTGAGGTTTAAAACTAATCCCGTAGGTAAATGTAGAGGTAGCGTGCCGACGGCGATCACATCGACCTTGGAACCATTCCCGACGCGCATCGTCACCTCGTCCTTCGCCAGTCTCCGTTTATTCCGCAGCTCCTGTTTTGAGTTACAAATATGAGCAACCGCACCGGTATCAAATACCCAGGAGCTACTACGAGTACTGGTAAGGTACACATCAATTACATGTATATCACATATACCTTTGGTGTTGCCGGCCTTCTTGTCCGCTAAGTATTTGGGGCAGTTCTGCTTCCAGTGACCACTTCCCTTGCAATAAAAGCACTCAGTCTCAGGCTTGGGTCCATTCTTTGACTTCTTCCCGGCAACTAGCTTACCGGGCGCGGCAACTCCCTTGCCGTCCTTCTTGAAGTTCTTCTTACCCTTGCCTTTCTTGAACTTAGTGGTTTTATTCACCATCAACACTTGATGTTCCTTTTTGATCTCCACCTCCACTGATTTCAGCATTGAATATACCTCAGGAATGGTCTTTTCCATCCCCTGCATATTGAAGTTCATCACAAAGCTCTTGTAGCTCGGTGGAAGCGACTGAAGGATTCTATCAATGACCGCGTCATCCGGGAGATTAACTCCCAGCTGAGACAAGCGGTTGTGTAACCCAGACATTTTGAGTATGTGCTCACTGACAGAACTATTTTCCTCCATTTTACAACTGAAGAACTTGTCAGAGACTTCATATTTCTCGACCCGGGCATGAGCTTGGAAAACCATTTTCAGCTCTTCGAACATCTCATATGCTCCATGTTTCTCAAAATGCTTTTGGAGCCCCGGTTCTAAGCTGTAAAGCATGCCGCACTGAACGAGGGAGTAATCATCAGCACGTGATTGCCAAGCATTCATAACGTCTTGGTTCTCTGGGATGGGTGCTTCACCTAGCGGTGCTTCTAGGACATAATCTTTCTTGGCAGCTATGAAAATGATCCTCAGGTTCCGGACCCAGTCCGTATAGTTGCTGCCATCATCTTTCAGCTTGGTTTTCTCTAGGAACGCGTTGAAGTTGAGGGCAACATGGGCCATTTGATCTACAAGACATACTGTAAAGATTTTAGACTAAGTTCATGATAATTAAGTTCATCTAATCAAATTATTCAATGAACTCCCACTCAGATAGACATCCCTCTAGTCATCTAAGTGAAACATGATCCGAGTTAACTAGGCCGTGTCCGATCATCACGTGAGACGGACTAGTCAAGATTGGTGAACATCTTCATGTTGATCGTATCTTCTATACGACTCATGCTCGACCTTTCGGTCTTCCATGTTCCGAGGCCATGTCTGTACATGCTAGGCTCGTCAAGTCAACCTAAGTGTATTGCGTGTGTTCCGAGACCATGTCTGTACATGCTAGGCTCGTCAACACCCGTTGTATGCGAACGTTAGAATCTATCACACCCGATCATCACGTGGTGCTTCAAAAAAACGAACCTTCGCAACGGTGCACAGTTAGGGGGAACACTTTCTTGGAATTACTATAAGGGATCATCTTACTTACTACCATCGTTCTAAGCAAATAAGATGTAAAACATGATAAACATCACATGCAATCAAATAGTGACATGATATGGCCAATATCATTTTGCTCCTTTGATCTCCATCTTCGGGGCGCCATGATCATCTTCGTCAGCGGCATGACACCATGATCTCCATCATCGTGTCTTCATGAAGTTGTCACGCCAACGATTACTTCTACTTACATGGCTAACGTGTTTAGCAATAGAGTAAAGTAATTTACATGGCGTTATTCAATGACACGCAGGTCATACAAAAAAATAAAGACAACTCCTATGGCTCCTGCCGGTTGTCATACTCATCGACATGCAAGTCGTGATTCCTATTACAAGAACATGATCAATCTCATACATCACATATATCTCATTCATCACATCCTTTTGGCCATATCACATCACAAGGCACATGCTGCAAAAACAAGTTAGACGTCCTCTAATTGTTGTTGCAAGTTTTTACGTGGCTTCTATAGGTTTCTAGAAAGAACGTTTCTTACCTATGTAAAACCACAACGTGATATGCCAATTTCTATTTACCCTTCATAAGGACCCTTTTCATCGAATCCGTTCCGACTAAAGTGGGAGAGACAGACACCCGCTAGCCACCTTATGCAACTAGTGCATGTCAATCGGTGCAACCTGTCTCACATAAGCATACGTGTAAGATCGGTCCGGGCCGCTTCATCCCACAATACCGCCGCAACAAGATAAGACTAGTAGTGGCAAGAAAAATTGACAACATCTACGCCCACAACTGCTTTGTGTTCTACTCGTGCATAGTAACTACGCATAGGCCTGGATCACGATGCCACTGTTGGGGATCGTAGCAGAATTTTAAAATTTTCTACGCATCACCAAGATCCATCTATGGAGTTTACTAGCAACGAAGGGAAAGGAGTGCATCTACATACCCTTGTAGATCGCGAGCGGAAGCGTTCAAGTGAACGGGGTTGATGGAGTCGTACTCGTCGTGATCCAAATCACCGATGACCGAGTGCCGAACGGACGGCACCTACGCGTTCAACACACGTACGGAGCAGCGACGTCTCCTCCTTCTTGATCCAGCAAGGGGGAAGGAGAGGTTGATGGAGATCCAGCAGCACGACGGCGTGGTGGTGGAAGTAGCGGGGATCCCGGCAGGGCTTCGCCAAGCGCAAGCGGGAGGGAGAAGTGTTGCAGGGGGAGAGGGAGGCGCCAAGGGCTTTGGTGCTGCTGCCCTCCCTCCCCCCCCCCACTATTTATAGGGGCCCTGGGGGGTGCCGGCCCCCTGGAGATCCCATCTGAGGGGGGGCGGCGGCCAAGGGGGGTGGCTTGCCCCCCAAGCCAAGTGGGGCGCCCCCCACCCCTAGGGTTTCCAACCCTAGGCGCAGGGGGAGGCCCAAGGGGGGCGCCCCAGCCCACTAGGGGCTGGTTCCCCTCCCACTTCAGCCCATGGGGCCCTCCGGGACAGGTGGCCCCACCCGGTGGACCCCCGGGACCCTTCCGGTGGTCCCGGTACAATACCGATAACCCCCGAAACTTTCCCGGTGGCCGAAACTGGACTTCCTATATATAATTCTTTACCTCCGGACCATTCCGGAACTCCTCGTGACGTCCGGGATCTCATCCGGGACTCCGAACAACTTTCGGGTTTCCGCATACTAATATCTCTACAACCCTAGCGTCACCGAACCTTAAGTGTGTAGACCCTACGGGTTCGGGAGACATGCAGACATGACCGAGACGACTCTCCAGTCAATAACCAACAGCGGGATCTGGATACCCATGTTGGCTCCCACATGTTCCTCGATGATCTCATCGGATGAACCACGATGTCGAGGATTCAATCAATCCCGTATACAATTCCCTTTGTCAATCGGTACGTTACTTACCCGAGATTCGATCGTCGGTATCCCAATACCTTGTTCAATCTCGTTACCGGCAAGTCACTTTACTCGTACCGTAACGCATGATCCCGTGGCTAACTCCTTAGTCACATTGAGCTCATTATGATGATGCATTACCGAGTGGGCCCAGAGATACCTCTCCGTCATACGGAGTGACTAATCTCAGTCTTGATTCGTGCCAACCCAACAGACACTTTCGGAGATACCCGTAGTGCACCTTTATAGCCACCCAGTTACGTTGTGACGTTTGGCACACCCAAAGCACTCCTACAATATCCGGGAGTTGCACAATCTCATGGTCTAAGGAAATGATACTTGACATTGGAAAAGCTCTAGCAAACGAACTACACGATCTTTGTGCTATGCTTAGGATTGGGTCTTGTCCATCACATCATTCACCTAATGATGTGATCCCGTTATCAATGACATCCAATGTCCATAGTGAGGAAACCATGATTATCTGTTGATCAACGAGCTACTCAACTAGAGGCTCACTAGGGACATGTTGTGGTCTATGTATTCACACATGTATTACGATTTCCGGATAACACAATTATAGCATGAACAATAGACAATTATCATGAACAAGGAAATATAATAATAACCATTTTATTATTGCCTCTAGGGCATATTTCCAACAATTACACCACAACAGTGGCCTGAACCAGTATAAATCTTGTGTCCCTTGTGTTGCGAGTTCGTCGAGCTAAGCTTAGAGATCCCAGTGAGGCTAAGGGCGTGATTCGGTAGGGGGAGATCTTCGTGCGCACCCCGGTGTTCTAACCTTGAGGGTTTTGCCGGAACCCGAGATCTGACAGCCACGATCCAGCACTTCGCATCACGGTACCCGAGGGGCACGGATTGAGGGAAGTGCGCCAGCTTATGAGCTCGAACGAGGGTGCCTCACGAAAAACAGGAAAAAAACCCTGGTGAGGGCAGGCCCCTGTCCATCCCCCTCGTGAGGCGTACGAGAGAGTACAGGTCAAAACAAGGAACCGAAGGCAGAAACGGAGGCAAAGGGCGATGAAATCAAACCGGCAAGGAACACCAGAAAGCAAATTTCCATTAAAGAGGGGCAAGCCAACCACGGAAAGCAAAGGAAAAGCCGCGTCCGACACCTAGTCTAGTCTTCTTGTCTTCTCACCAGCGCGGAGCTAAGTGTTGCCACTAGGACGTGGGAGGGAGCCCTCGAGGCCCGAGGGCGGTACTCCTGAGACTCCGGGCCGTGTACAGCCCCACTCATTATTACATGAGAGTGTCACGAGCGGAGACCTTCACACGCACTGGGCCTTCTTCACAGGCGCTGGGCCTTTCTTCATGGGTAGAACTTCCGGAGGTGTTGGATGTTCCAGGCGTTCTGGATGGGGACACCGTCCTGCGTCTCCAGGCGCCAGGCCTGGAGACGTGGGCGGCCCTAAACTGGCCCTCCCACATGGGCGAGAGCTTATGCAGCCCTTCCCTGGAGAGCACCCGCCTTAGGACGAGGTCACCCACCTCGAGCGTCCTGGGGCGGATGCTGCGGCAGTGGTACCGCCGCAGCGCCTGCTAGTATCTTGCTGCTCAAAGCGTGGCTTCACGGTGGTGTTCCTCCCCAGCACAAGGTCCATCCCCCGCATGCCGTGCTGCTGTGTCTCATCAAACGCCAGGACCCGCGCGAAGCGATGCTTGACCTCGTGAGCGAGAACCGCTTCTGCTCCGTAGACGAGGAGGAACAGGGTTTCGCCTGTTGGCTTGGTGGCGGTGGTGCGGATGGACCACAACACAGACTGGAGCTCATCATGCCAGCCCCTGCCGCGGGCCTCGAGCTTCTTCTTGAAGTTCCTGGTCTTGAGGCCTCTCAGGACCTCCGCGTTGGCGCGTTCGGCCTGACCATTGCTCCTGGGGTGTGCCACCGAAGCGTAGCAGATCTGCGTTCCAAGGTTAGCACAATATGTCTTGAAGAGATTGCTAGTGAACTGCGAGCCGTTGTCGCTGATGATGTGGCTGGGGACCCCGAACCGGCTCACGAGACCCTTGATGAACTTGACCGCAGATCCGGCCGGGATGGTGCGGACGGCTTCTACCTCCGCCCACCTGGTGAACTTGTCGATGGCGACGTAGAGGTAGCGGTAGCCCCCAGGCGCTCGAGGGAACGGGCCCAAGATATCCAGCCCCCAGACCACGAATGGACACGAGAGTGGGATGGTCTGGAGGCCCTGAGCCGGCTGATGGATCTGCTTGGCGTGGAATTGACAGGCCTCACAAGACTTCACCAGCTCAGTCGCGTCGTTGAGCGCCGTAGGCCAATAGAACCCACTACGGAACGCCTTGCCGACGAGGGTTCGCGACGACGAGTGGTGCCCGCAGTTTCCGCCGTGTATGTCATCTAGTAGCTCTTTCCCCTGTTCCCTGGAGATACAACGCAGGAAAATGTCATTCGGCCGCTTCCTGTACAACTCACCGTCTTGGATGCAGTACGCCGTGGCCTGCCACGCCACGCGCTCTGCATCTTCCCCCTTCTTCGGCAGCGTCCCTTGCGTCAGGTACTCCTTGAACTCCTTGGTCCAGCACCCCTCCTAAGGCTCGAGCGCCAAGAGTAGGCGTGCTCCCGAGGTCGGGCCGCAGGCCGGGGCTCCCGAGGCAGGTGGTTGGGGGAGCTCCTCCCGAGGCAGTGTCATCCTCGAAAGTGGCGGTGTTGTCGATGGCTTGAAGAGCTTCTCCTCGAAGACGCCAGGCTCTTGGGGTAGCCGCTTGGATGCTCTCTTGGTGATGTTGTCGGCTTCCTTATTGGTGACGCGGGGCACGTGCTGCAATTCCAGGCCCAAGAACTGTTTTTCCATTTTGCGTACCTCCGCCAGGTATGCCTCCATGTGCTCGTCTCTCGGCTCGTATACCTTGTTGGAGAAGTTGACGAGGAGCTGTGAGTCGCCCTTGATGGTGAGGCGCTTCACCCCCAAGGCCACCGCAGCCTTGATGCCAACTATGAGGCCTTTGTACTCTGCTATGTTGTTGGAGACCTTCTCGCCCTGCTGGAAGCAGAGCTGCACGGCGTAGTAGAGCTTGTCCTGCGTGGGCGAGATGAGCACCACTCCAGCTCCTGCGCCCTGGCGCGCAAATGCGCCATCGAAGTACATCACCCAGCTATCCGGCGCTTCACTCCCTGGCGAGAGGGACCGATCCTCTCCTGCTTCAAGCTCCGGGGCGTCCGTCCATTCCGCCACGAAGTCTGCGAGCGCAGCCCCCTTGATGACCCTGGTTGTGCTGAACTCCAGCTGGAACGCCTATAGCTCAATATTCCACTCGGTGACTCTTCCAGCAGCGTTAGGGCTCCTGAGCACCCTCTCCAGTGGGTAGGCCGAGACAACCTTGATTGGGTGACCTTGAAAGTAGTGTAGTAGCTTACGCGAGGCCACCAAAAGCGCGAGCAAGAGCTTCTGAGGCATGGGGTACCGTGCCCTGGCATCCCGCAGTACCGTGCTGACGAAGTACACTAGATGCTCGACGAGGGCGGGCGCGTCAACGGGAGCCGCGTCTGTCGGAGGTTGGGGCGCCTCTTGAGGCGACTGGACCTCCGGAGCCTGGTCGCCCGTTTGGGCCTCGGCAAGCCTAAGGTCGCCATCCTGCTGAGCCAGGCCATCCGTTGGTGTTGCTGCAGCCCCCACGGTCTCCTTCGGATCTTGCGTCACCCCAGCTGGGGGCGCGGTTCGGCGTGACGTGTCCTTGGCCTGGCACTCTTCCCGAACCGCCACCAGGGCTGCACTGGCTGAGTGAGGGGTGGCGGCGAGGTAAAGCACCAGGGGCTCGAGAGGGCGGGGTGCCACCGTCACCGGAGGGCTGGTCAGATATCTCTTGAGGTCTTGAAACGCTTGGTCAGCCTCCGGAGTCCACTCGAATGGACCCTTCTTCTTCATCAGCTTGAAGAACGGTAGGGCGCGCTCTCCTAGCTTGGAGATGAAGCGTCCCAGCAAAGTCACGCAGCTGGCAAGCTTCTGCATCTCCTTTAGGGTTTGCGGTGGGCTCATGTGTTCAATTGCCTTGACCTTTTCTGGGTTGGCTTCAATCCCCCTGTGAGACACGAGGAAGCCCAGCAGTTTGCCGAAAGGGACACCAAATACGCACTTCTCCGGGTTGAGCCGCAAGTCCACCTGGCGCAGGCTCCTAAAGGTCTCCTCCAGGTCCTGAATCAGAGTTCTTGCCTCCCGAGACTTCACCACAATGTCGTCGACGTAGGCTTTTGCGTTCCTCCCGAGGTGCTGGCCCAGGGCAATGTGCATCAGCCATTGAAAGGTTGCGCCTGCATTGCGCAGCCCGAACGGCATGCAAGTGTAGCAGTACACCCCGCAAGGGGTCAGGAAGGCCGTCTTCTCCACATCCTCTACTACCATGTTGATCTGGTGATAGCCTGAAAACGCATCCAGGAAGCACAGCAGGTCGCACTCAACAGTGGAGTCAATGATCTGGTCGATGCGCGGAAGTGGGAACGGATCTTGGGGACAGGCCTTGTTGAGGTTGGTGAAGTCGACACACATGTGCTCCTTCCCGCCTTTCTTTGGCACAACGACAGGGTTCGCCAGCAACTCGGGTTACCGAACCTCGTGAATGACACCTGCTGCCTCCAGCTTGCGGGTTTCCTGGATGATGAATGACTGCTTCTCCGTGGACTGTCGTCGTGCCTTCTGCTTCATAGGGCGCACATTGGGGCACACCCTCAAGTGATGCTCGATCACCCCTCATGGGACCCCTACCAGTTGATCGGGCTCCCAGGCGAATACTTCCTTGTTTGCGCGCAAGAACCTTACCAATGCTTCCTCGACCTTGGTCGAGGTTGGCACCTATGCTGAAGGTGGTCCAGAAGACCCATCTTCCTCGACCGGCACCTGCTTGGTTTCCGCCTGATCTTGAGTGAACAACTGCTTCTTCTTGGCCGGCGTGGCCCCCTTAACTCCTGAGGGGGCCTCGTCGGCCGGTCGCGCTGCCGCGGCGGTCTTGAGGGCAAGCTTGAGTGCCACCAGAGCTTCCTTGGTATCTCCGACTATGGTTAGGACGTCCTTGCTCCCGGGCATCTTCATGAGGTTGTAGGCCGGATGGGTCGCCACCATAAACTGATCTAGAGCCGGATATCCGAGGATGGCGTTGTACGGAAGGACAATGCGGGCAATGTCGAAGTCGATCAGCTCAGTGCGGTAGTTGTCGCGGGTGCCGAAGGTCACAGGAAGACGGATCTGCCCCAGGGGCTGGAGGAGCCGCCGCCGACTCCGGAGAAGGGCTTGCTGGGGCGGAGCCGCTCGAGTGGTATGTGAAGGAGGCTGAAGGCCTCCACCGAGAGCACGTCGAGGTCGGCACCGCCATCGATGAGGGTCTTGGTGATGGCTACATTTCAGATGGTGGGTGCGCAAAGCATTGGGAGCATGCCCGAGCCGACGGTGGCGACGGGATGATCTCCTGAGTCGAAGGTCAGGTCGGCGCTGGGCGCTACCCAACCCGGGGGAGCCCCCTGCCGCATGGAAACGATGCTGATCTGACGAAGGAACGCCTTGGCGTGATGGTCCGAAGGCAGAGCTTGCGAACCACCGAGGAGGGCTGCGACAGCGAGGGGCGCCGGTGCCACAAAGCGTGTGGCGAACAGGCTGCGCAGCTCCTCCCAAGATGCCACCGTGGATCCGGGGAGGTTGAGCAGCCAAGCGCGCGGTGCGCCGGTGAGGGCCATGGGAAGACAGTTGTCCATGACCTTGTCGTCGCCCCCGGCCTTAAGGACGGCCTCCTCGTGCACCAGCAGGAAAGCTGACGGGTCCGCCGTGCCGTCGTAGCACGGTGGCATCTCTGGCCTAAACTCGGGTGGCCACTGCACCTGCCGTAAGGCGGGGGCCAAGGCTCGGAGCCCCCTGGCCCCACCATGGGCTTCGGTCGCCGCAGCCAGAAGAGCAGCGCCGGCCATAAGGGTGACGCACGGTGATGGCGAAGCGTAGATCGACGGAAGGAAAGCTTCGGCGCACCCCTACCTAGTGCGCCAAATGTCGGATTTCGGGTTCCGGCAAAACCCTTGAGGTTCGAACACTGGGGTGCGCACAAAGATCTCTCCCTACTTAATCACGCCCTCATCCTCACCGTGATCTCAAAGCTTAGCACGTCGAACCCGCAGAAAGAGAGACACAAGAGTTTATACTAGTTCGGGCCACCGATGTGGTGTATTACCCTACTCCAGTGTGGTGTGATGGATTGCCTCTTGGGCTGAGGATGAACAGTTACAAGGGAAGAACAACCTCCTGAGGAGAGGTGCTCTTGTGCTTGGTGAACTTGTGTGTGCTTGAGGATGATCTGAATCAGTCGCCTCTCTATGGTGGTGGCTAGTCCTATTTATAGAGGCCCTGGTCCTCTCCCCAAATATTGAGCGGGAAGGGATTCAACAACGGCCAAATTCGAATGGAGACAACTAGTACAAGTTATCCTGACTAAAGGTAGTGTTCGCCTACCAAAGGCTCTGGTGGTGACGCCGTCTTGGGCTCCACGGTGACCTCCGTCCTGTCGTCCTGCTGGTCTTGGTCTCGTTGCACCGATATGGAAACCTTTGCCTGATGCCTCGGGACTCCTCGCCTGCGCTTGCCCCTTTAGCACCAAAGAGGAAGCTAGGACACTGCATGCGCTGGCGCCTGACTGGCTCCAGTCGTCATGGCTTGCGTTACAGAAACCTCGCGAGGTGTCCCTTGCCTTGATCTCTCTGCCCCTCGCGAGCTAGCCTGGTGAGGCAGCCCCCGAGGAGGTCTTGTGTCATCTGCCTCGCGAGGGTCTTGAGTGTTTGCTGGTGAAGATGGGTCGTACAGGGCCGCTGGTGGAGCCACGCCGTGGGCCGCAGGCAGGCAAGTCTGTGGATCCCCATTCCGAGGACGCCGACATCTTCAGCTTGCTTGATGTTTGCATCTTGTAGTTTGTTCTTCTCATTAATGGTCCGTGTTAATACACGTTGACCAGCGGCTTCTTGCCCTTCGGCATGTTCTTTGTCCGCTTGAGCAGCCCTTAGCCTCTCGTCCAACCGGTCTGATGATCCTGCCGTTGCATACAAACACAATGCATAGTTAGAATCATTGTGGGTACGGAATAATATTCTCCGGATACTGTTGTGGTTACCATCGGGTGCCCCCTTGGATTTCTTTAAATCTTCAAGTTCGGCGGTGGCAACAGTTAGCTTAGTTCGGCATTCTTCCAACTCCTTGGATAATGTGTTATTCTTCTTCGTGAGTACCTGATGGCGTAACGACCCTTAAATCAGTTGGGCCAACTGCTTCAAGGCTCGGGGGCTACTGGCATATGATTATTAAACCTACACAACAGTTCTTACCTGCATATCCTTTGACAGCTACTGAGTGGCTCCAGCAAGCCCATCCCGAGCAGCTCGGATGTATGCATCCGCTGAGCTGAAAGCATTGAATGCCTCTTCAGTGAAATTCGGGTCACGCATAGCCGCCCTCCGGCGCCGATGGTTCATCGCACTCTCCACTTCGGAGTTGGTGAAGGATACATTATCCGAATCCTCGGGGAAAGGACAATCCGGCATTGCACCCGTATCAACCCTAGTCCTTGGGGCGGGGTTCGGGGTCGGATTGGTTGATGTATGACCAATGAGGTCTCCGGACATAGTCCGGCGTATGCTCTTGCTCAAAATGTGGCACAGCGGGAAACGTCACAATCCGGTATGTCTGCCTAGTGCATATTAAAAACCATACCTCTTTGGTGAAGGCGGGGGCTCGGTAGTATTGGCACTCGCCTTTCTTTTTGAAGACCCGCCCTGCGCTAGCATCGCCCTCTTAAGGGACGCTTCTGATACGGCGTGGCGAGACGAGCGCCGCCCCTTTGGAGCACGAGACAGTGCGGTGGGTGAGGCGCAATGAGAAAACTCTTTTGGAGGAGATGTCTCCAGGGTTCTTATGTGGGAGGAGGGGAGAAGGCCAGGGTAATCGGCTATAATGGCCACTTCCGTGCTGTCGTAGCTCGCCTGATAAAAGACCCCCTCCTTGAGCTCTACAAATATATCTGGATCTTCTTCATATCTGGGATCTAGGTCTAATGTGGACCTCTGGCTGCGGATCCCCTCGATGACCTTTCTCCACTCCTGTTAAAAATAGCCGGATTAAATTCGACTAGTGCAACTCGGGAAAGAGATTAAGTGAAGCCAATGATCAAGGAACACTCACCCAGGGTATGGGGTTGTACATGGAAAAACCTTCCCAACATTTCAAATGAGTGAAGTCTTCCTTCTCCCCTTTGAAAAGATCAGCCAACATGGCGGCCAGGGCGGCAAAATTATATGGACCCTTGCGGCCACAGCGGGAGGCGTCGTCCTCCCCGTTGTAATGCCACATGGGAAGCCCTCTGGATTGGAGTGGCTAAATACATCGTGTTATTGAAATCGCCATTACCTCGATTATGGACAGTCCGGAGTTGGCAAGGACTCTGATCTTGCTTGCTAGCCTCCTAACCTCTGCGCTATCCTCTTCCTCGAGGCTTAGGGGACGCCAGATGGTACGCTTCTTTAAAGGAGCGGTGGAGAATTCGGGAAGACCACGCCGAATAGGATCGGGGAGAACAACGTCTTCGATGTAGAACCATTCCGAGGGCCACTCTTCGGATGCCTTCTTTGGAGCGCCGGACAGATATCCTGTCCCGGCTATGCGCCATACTTCGGCGCCACCCACCTTGAATATGGATCCCTTTTGGGAGCGGGGGACGAGGCAGAAAATTTTCCTCCACAGCTCGAAATGGGCCTCGTAGCCTAGGAACAGCTCCCGAAGAGCAACGAAACCCGCGATGTGCAGGCTAGAGCCCGGCGTGAGATTGTGCAGTTGGAGGCCGTAATACTCCAGGAGACCTCTGAGGAAAGGGTGGATCAGAAATCCTACGCCTCTCAGCAGGAAGGAGACAAAGCATACCCATTCCCCTTTGGTGGGATTGGGGAAATTCTCCGCCAGGGCTTCGCCGTTGATGGAAGTTAGTCTGGCCTGAATGGGGACTAGATCCATGGGAGGCAGGTATCCCTATATCTGAAGTTTATTCAGATGAGCGTGGGATACCGAATAGCTTTCCCAGTCGCCTTTTTGAGGGCCTTGAGGGCGTGAGGAGGAGCTAGGAGCGCTGGCCATGTTTGGGCGATTTCCTGTGGGAAGATCTTAGGATTTCTGTGTGGTGTGGAATGGCATCTGGGATCTTGTCTCTTTAAATAGACACCTTTCCTGCATGGTCAAGGGGTTATTTTTAAAAATGTTTAGACCCTTCGTATTCATCTGACACATGGAAGCCAAGGCGGTGGCTAACGGTGTCCTGGACTAGGGAGTACTCACGACGTCGTCTCCTGATCAGTTGGATTGGGCCGAGGACCCCCATGACCATCTACTCACGGGCCAGTTCGGACAACCGATGTATACACGAGGAAGATTCCACAAGACTTGGTGATCAAGACAAGGACTCCTCTCCACCGACGTATTCGACTAGGACTCTTGTTATCCTAGGCCTCAGGTACATTATATAAGCCGAGGTCGGGCTAGTCGATATATGATTATGATATTATTCATCAAACCCTTAGGTTTTAGACCACAACATGTGGTCTCGAGGTAGATCAACTCTTGTAATCTCCATATTCATCAAGATCAATCAAGCAAGAAGTAGGGTATTACCTCCATTAAGAGGGCCCGAACCTGGGTAAACATCGTGTCCCCTGTCTCCTGTTACCCATCGATCCATGACACACAGCTTGGGACCCCCTACCCGAGATCTGCCGGTTTTGACACCGACAATGGTGCTTTCATTGAGAGTTCCACTGTGTGATCGGCAAAAGGATCAATGGCTCGCCTGCAGATCAACTGCCACATCGGCGTCCTCATTGCCGCCTCGACTAGTCACCTTGGCTTAACCGAGGACTGTGCCCTACCTCCAATCATCATGTTCGGACGAGGGCCTTCATCAACATCAACTCCGATCTCTATCAAGATCATGGAGGAATCATCCATGGAGCTCGGGGGCTCAACGTCAACATTGCCCTCAGGTGACCGTGCTGTTTTCCCGAACAGCGAACTTGTATCTGCTACAACCACCTCCTCGAGCATCGCTTTGATGATTCCTTCGTTGGAATTTTGCGGAATTGAGTCTACAACAACACTGTAAAATTTCGTCGCATTCCGATGGAGCAATCTCCGGCGGTCTCCGATGTACCGGAGCCCCATCAAATCTGGACAAGTTTGGGGCGTGGTGTCCAGCATCTATCTCGGACATCCTTTGGAAGATCCAACTGTTTATCGGCTGAAGACTTCCTATATCTACCATCCCTCAAAATTTCAGCTCGATCCGACCGTCCAAACTCCGGGAACCTTCCGATTAGTGCATCACTTTTCAGATATGTTTCCTGCGTGAGAACGAATCCGACCCGAGTTCATCTTTTTTATGAACGGGATTTCAGACATCCTTTTTGAAGGAAGTTTTGTATGGGGTATTGTGTTTTGTTCCCAAACACATCCCACTAATTTTAAAGTCTTTTCCAATATGATCTTCACCATCGCGCCGGTGTCAAACCACCCCGACAACGTTGCTCTACGGCTGCCGACCTGCGCTAGACATGTCGTCGCTTTGTTGAGCCGAGCTCAACTTCTTCGGATCATCATCTCAGCAAGCCGAACAAGAGTTCGGCATCGCGAAGGATAAATCATCACCAACATCGCCGCCCCACGGATTACACGGAGCGGGCACACCGGCATCGCGCACGGTCACTTCCTCAAGCCAGCATTGACCATGTCACGAGTTACGACCTACATCGGCATGGCCGCACCGTTGCTTCATCGAGCCGATGTCCATCACGTCGAACTACTTCAACACCTCGGCTGACATGGCAGTTGCAACGTCTCCTTACCGACCTGCTCCGTCTCCTCGTCTGGACCAGGGGCTTCGCCATCCCTTCATCAACCTACTCCGGAGACTTCGGTGTCGTCAAACGACCAGCTTCGTCACGTTAGCTGGACCGGGGGCTTTGCGTCGGCAAGCCAACCTTTACCAGCATCGCCATGCTGTCGCTTCACCGCCCATCAGGCAATGGGTATGCGGATCGAGTCCCAATTTTGGGAGTCACTTTTCTTCGAACTGCTACAACAAACAAACCAGGTGCTATTAACCCTAGCAATTTTTGCTTGTTTGGGTTTATTTTTCCAAAGGAATTATTACTCTAGTTTGTTCCATCATCTGTACACAGGTCTATCAAATGGTGGCCGCATTAACGACGGTCGCGTGGTGGTTTGGTCAGTTTCCAAACATTGTTCGGCGAACGCCGCATCCGGAACTCGGACAGATCTGTGAATTCAGGCTTTGCCACGCCTTTACCGCATCACGCCAACGCCCTGCATCGACATTGACTTCGGCACCAGCCCACATATCTTTAAATAAATTATTTTGCCTAAATTAATTATGCGAGGATTTTTATATATTTATATTATTATTGTTGGCCTGCACTATTTTACATGTGCAGGTAATGGACTTCGACTATGTCACGTGGTCTCCTCGGTAAGCCGACGCCGTCGTCTCAATCGGCGTAAATCGGCGCGGGTGATCACCTTGTTGGTCGTGTTTCCATACCGACAAGTTCGGTTGCCTCGGGGACTTCGGCATCGCCGAGAGAGCTCTACCTCATTGAGCGTTCGGTGCACAGGCCATATTTCTTTTATTACTCACTTTGCATAAATTATTTATTATGCAACATTTTTTAATTTATTATTATTTTTATTATCTCCGGTTTGCACTATTTTTTTTTGCACAGGTAAATGGTTCGGGGCGGGCAGTGTTGCCTCCTCGGCGTACTGACATACCGCGTCACCTCGGCTGGACGGGGGGCTTCGTCAACACTTCATTAACCCACGCCGGGGACTTCGGCGTCACTCTGCCGACCTGCATTGGCCATGCTATGTCACCACTTCAGAGTGCCGAGCTCTTCGCTCTGCCACCTCGGGACCGGCTTGGGGGATGGAACCTTGTCCAGCATCAAGCTCGGACCGCGTCATCAATGCCGAACACATTAACCAGCTAAGTCGCTTTCATGCTCAAAGTTTTAAATTTTTAACTTGTGTTCAGTTCGACCATGCTCACATACATTGTTCGTTAAAAGAAACTCCCCTTACCCATGTTAACTGGGGGCTCTTAAAATTTACACGAGCCGTTCTATAATAATGTGTTTTCTTCTTGGTCGTTGCAAAGTCTTTTTCTACTGCTCCTTTTTCGACTCGAGTGTATGGTCAATAGCCGGATAGCCTAGCTTCTCTCTAAAGCCACTCGAGTTTAGTTTGCTAAAATGGCCTCGGAGAAGCACTCCGCCTTCGGGATAAGGAGCTTGAAGCCGTAGACTGACCCCTTGAAGTCTTGAGATCGGATGTGTCATGTTAAAACACGACAGAAGCACAATTTTCTTTTTCAAAAAAAGACCAATTTCTGGATTGGCACCAAATCTCGGTTTTGTCCGGACGTCAAGCTTTTACATAAGTTTTTGGGTTTTCGAGCCTATGGCACTTTTAAACTATTTGTGTGTTTCCAGCATAAGTCTCGTAGTGCAACGCTGAACACCTTTAGAGATTCTGCAAAAACATTCTCGGATATTGCTATATATGCATCGGTTTCGCATCGTGTCTTTGGTCAATAGTTGGGTTGCCCGGCTCCTGTGCTTGCCTCCTACATTCCGCTTTGTTCGGCTAGGTGTGCAAAGGGAGAACCACTGCGATTGTGCTTCCATCTCGCATGGTTAAGCACCTTAGTGGAGAAAGCTGAAAACTGACTATCACAATAAGTGTAAACTGGTCAGCGGTCCGATGACTGTGTTAAATGACGGGTTGTTCATAATGTTGGCCGAAGTGTTTACGGCTTGCCCTCGGCTAATGCCGAACACTAACCAGGGGCTAGTAGTTGGCCTCCCAACTTTAAGCTCCTATGACTAAGTGAAAGTTATAAAGCCCGCATATCTGATCACTACAAAAAAAGACACATCCGTGACATTTTGGGCCGAACGAAAAAAAATTGTCATACTTATGACACTTCTATGACGATAATTGTGACAAAACACAGTATCATCATAGTTGTGGTGGGCTCCTACTTCTATGACAAAAAATCATGACAGAAAATGGGCTTTTCGTCCTGGGCGGGCCGGAGACGCAGCTGCATGACATTCTTTGGGCCGTCCATGACGGAAAAACCGTGGTAGAAGCAAGGGCGAAGAAAATATCGGGGTGTTCCCGGTTACGGTAGGTGGTCGGGGCCGAGCGATGCGCATTTCTCTTGTACACGCACGCGCGTGGGTGCGAGGCGTTGGGCTCTAACTGAACCTGGGCGAGGCATTCGGCTCTAACTGAACCCGAGCGATTGCACTACAGGATACGCGTTACTGAACTCGAGCGATCGATTGATGGCTGTTAACTGAACCTGGTCGACCGATTCCTTCGCTACTGCTGCTAACTGAAGCCGATCGATGCTGCCTCTGGATGAACAGTGAGTGTTGCTCGGGGGTTTGGATGAACAGTTCCCGGTGGGGGTGGATGAATAGGACCCCGTGGTGTTGCCTCTGGATGAACAGGACCCCGATCGATCGAGCCAGTTGGGGCTGGATGAACAGGCCCCTGTGGAGGACTGGATGAACAGGACCACCCTATGGAGGGCTGGATGAACAGTAGATGGTGGAGGGCTGGATGAACAGTAGCCCGTGGAGGGGTGGTTGAACAGGAGCCCGTGGAGAGGGCAGGTTGAACAGTAGCCGGTGGAGGCTGGAGGAGGTCGACGGTGGATGAAGAGTCGCAGGTGGAGGCTTGAGGAGGTCGACGGTGGATGAACAGTAGCCCGTGGAGGCTGGAGGGGGTCGACGGTGGAGATGAACAGTATCCCGTGGAGTCCCGTTTTGCGGTATGCCACACCCCTCCCGATGAACAGGACCCCTGTTTCGACCGTCGCGCTCCAACACAAGTCTGTTTCCTCCGTTTTGCGGTATGCCACACCCCTCCCGATCAACAAGATCCCCGTTTCGACCGTAGGAGGTCCGTTTCCTCCGTTTTGCGGTACGCCAAACCCCTCCTGATGAACAGGATCCCATTTCGAACGTGGCCGGTCGAACACAAGGCCGTTTCCTTCGTTCTGCGGTACGCCAGGCCTCGTTTCCATCGGTTGTTCCGTCCAAGCCGGTTGGCTCCCACGTGTTCCGTTGCCTCCCGATGAACAGGACGCATTCTGTTGCCTCCCCATGAACACGACGACGACGCAGTTTCTCCGTTCCGACCCAACCATGTACACGACCCCTGGTCGTACCTATGCACGAGTAGGCATTCGAGACCTCGCCCATATGTACGTACGTGGCCGTATTTTCTTTCTTGCACACTGGCCGCTGTACGTACGTATACATGCTACATGCGCGCCTCTACTACAACACGTGAGCGCTCTACATCGACCAGTATGTACGTACACGTTCGCGACCAGAATGACAACGCTACGTATGCTTCGACTAGGTGGGTCCCGACTGTCAGGCACTTCCAATCGTTTTTTCTTTGCCCGGACGCACTTCCTTGCGTGCGAAGATGTAGATGGTAGGTCCCAGCAGCCAGGGGGAAACGTTTTTTTTGCAAAATACGGTTGCCCGTCCGGTGGGTCACTGCTGTCAGGTGGAGGAATCATTATTTTCCATGTAATAAGGAGGCACTTCCTTGCTGCGGCCGTGGACCCAGCTATCAGCCTCTCCATGTATAGTCCATGCCCGATGGAAGCCGTTCCTTGACCACGTTGACCACACCACGCCGAGAGCACCAGGGCGGTGGACGACGGCGAGGCCTAGGAAGGGGATGACACGGAGCCGGGAAGACGCGGCAGTGGATGCCCACGCGTAGAGAAGTATGAGGGTTCACTAGTTCGTTGCAGTGTGAGGCTGCCGTCGCGGCAGAATAACAAGGGGTGTGGGTGAGTGGAGGGATGGCCTGGCCAGCGGTGGGAGTAGTAGGGGGCCATGAGGCCTCCGCGGCATCGCAGCCGGCCACGGGAGGCAGGAGCACGAGGCACGACCGGCGCTGGTTTGGGCGGCTGGAGCAAAAAGACCAGAGGTTGAAGAAGCACTGCAGCCATTGAATGGACATCGTACGGTCACTGGAGCTAGAATCGTGCATATTGACTAAGTTGACAAAGCCCTCCATCCCCGTCAACTTAGTAGGCCCACAAGTCAGCCTGCCACTATACTGGGTCCCAGCTAGCAGGGGGAGTATTAATTTTTTTGTGCGTAATAAGGAGGCACTTCCTTGCGTGCGAAGATATAGCTAGTGGGTCTGAGCTGTCAGCGGCGGTAACGTTTTTTTTGCTAAATACAGAGGCCCTTCCGGTGGGTCCCAGATGTCAGGTGGAGGAATCATTATTTTGCGCGTAATAAGGAGGCATTTCCTTGCGTGCGGCCGTGGACCCAGCTGTCAGCCTCTCCACGTAAAGTCCACTTTAGATGCATGTCGGTCGTTGACCACGTTGACCAGGCCGCGCCGAGAGCACCAGGGCGGTGGACGACGGCGAGGCCTAGCAAGGGAAAGACACGGATCCAGGGAAGACTCGGCAGTTGTTTCCCACGCGGAGGGGAGTACAACTGTACGAGGGTTTACTGGTTCGTCTGCCGTCGCCGGAGAATAACAGCAGGCGTGGGTGAGTAGAGGGATGGCTAGGCCAGCGATGGGAGTACGGTGGGGCGGTGAGGCCTGCTACCTCTTGAGCACTGTGTTGGTTTTCCCTTGAAGAGGAAAGGGTGATGCAGCAAAGTAGCGTAAGTATTTCCCTCAGTTTTTGAGAACCAAGGTATCAATCCAGTAGGAGGCTACGCGTGAGTCCCTCGCACCTACACAAAACAAATAAATCCTCGCAACCAACGCGATAAGGGGTTGTCAATCCCTACACGGTCACTTACAAGAGTGAGATCTAATAGATATGATAAGATAGTATTTTTGGTATTTTTATAATAAAGATGCAAAGTAAAGAAAACAAAATAAAAACGGCGCCAGAAATAGCTTGTTGTCGGGAGATTAATATGATGGAAAATAGACCCGGGGGCCATAGGTTTCACTAGTGGCTTCTCTCAAGAGCATAAGTATTTTACGGTGGGTGAACAAATTACTGTTGAGCAATTGACAGAATTGAGCATAGTTATGAGAATATCTAGGTATGATCATGTATATAGGCATCACGTCTGAGACAAGTAGACCGACTCCTGCCTGCATCTACTACTATTACTCCACACATCGACCGCTATCCAGCATGCATCTAGAGTATTAAGTTCATAAGAACAGAGTAACGCCTTAAGCAAGATGACATGATGTAGAGGGATAAATTAATGCAATATGATAAAAAAACATCTTGCTATCCTCGATGGCAACAATACAATACGTGCCTTGCTGCCCCTACTGTCACTAGGAAAGGACACCGCAAGATTGAACCCAAAGCTAAGCACTTCTCCCATTGCAAGAAAGATCAATCTAGGAGGCCAAACCAAACTGATAATTCGAAGAGACTTGCAAAGATAGCCAATCATACATAAAAGAATTCAGAGAAGATTCAAATATTGTTCATAGATAAACTTGATCATAAACCCACAATTCATCGGTCTCAACAAACACACCACAAAAGAAGATTACATCGAATAGATCTCCACGAGAGAGGGGGAGAACATTGTATTGAGATCCAAAAAGAGAGAAGAAGCCATCTAGCTAATAACTATGGACCTGAAGGTCTGAGGTAAACTACTCACACTTCATCAGCGAGGCTATGGTGTTGATGTCGAAGCCCTCCGTGATCGATGCCCCCTCCCGGTGGAGCTCCGGAACAGGCCCCAAGATGGGATCTCGTGGGTACAGAAGGTTGCGGCGGTGGAATTAGGTTTTTGGCTCCGTATCTGATCGTTTGGGGTACGTAGGTATATATAGGAGGAAGGAGTACGTCGGTGGAGCAACATAGGGCCCACGAGGGTGGAGTGCGCGCCTGGGGGTAGGCGCGCAACCTACCTCGTGGCCTCCTGGAAGCTTCCCTGACTTAGGGTCCAAGTCTCCTGGATCATGTTCATTCCAAAAATCACGTTCCCGAAGGTTTCATTCCGTTTGGACTCCGTTTGATATTATTTTTTGCGAAACTCTGAAATAGGCAAAAAACAGCAATTCTGGGCTGGGCCTACGGTTAATAGGTTAGTCCCAAAAATAATATAAAAGTGAATAATAAAGCCCAATAATGTCCAAAACAGAAGATAATATAGCATGGAGCAATCAAAAACTATAGATACGTTGGAGACGTATCAAGCATCCCCAAGCTTAATTCCTGCTCGTCCTCGAGTAGGTAAATGATAAAAACAGAATTTTTGATGTGGAATGCTACTTGGCATAATTTCAATGTAATTCTTCTTAATTGTGGTATGAATATTCAGATCCGAAAGATTCAAGACAAAAGTTTAATATTGACATAAAAATAATAATACTTCAAGCATACTAACTAAGCAATTATGTCTTCTCAAAATAACCTGGCCAAAGAAAGTTATCCCTACAAAATCATATAGTCTGGCTATGCTCTATCTTCACCACATAAAATATTTAAATCATGCACAACCCCGATGACAAGCCAAGCAATCGTTTCATACTTTTGACATTCTCAAACTTTTTCAATCTTCATGCAATACATGAGCGTGAGCCATGGACATAGCACTATATGTGGAATAGAATGGTGGTTGTGGAGAAGACAAAAAGGAGAAGATAGTCTCACAACAACTAGGCGTATCAACGGGCTATGGAGATGCCCATCAATAGATATCAATGTGAGTGAGTAGGGATTACCATGCAACGGATGCACTAGAGCTATAAGTATATGAAAGCTCAACAAAAGAAACTAAGTGGGTGTGCATCCAACTCGCTTGCTCACGAAGACCTAGGGCATTTTTAGGAAGCCCATCATTGGAATATACAAGCCAAGTTCTATAATGAAAAATTCCCACTAGTATATGAAAGTGATATCATAGGAGACTCTCTATCATGAAGATTATGGTGCTACTTTGAAACACAAGTGTGGTAAAACGATAGTAACATTGTCCCTTCTCTCTTTTTCTCTCATTTTTTTATTTGGGCCTTTTCTCTCTTTTTATGGCCTCTTTTTTTCATCCGGAGTCTCATCCCGACTTGTGGGGGAATCACGGTCTCCATCATCCTTTCCTCACTTGGGACAATGCTCTAAAAATGATGACCATCACACTTTTATTTTCTTACAACTCAACTATTACAACTCAATACTTAGAACAAAATATGACTCTATGTGAATGCCTCTGGCGGTGTACCGGGATATGCAATGAATCAAGAGTGACATGTATGAAAGAATTATGAACGGTGGCTTTGCCACAAATACAATGTCAACTACATGATCATGCAAAGCAATATGACAATGATGGAGCGTGTCATAGTAAACGGAACGGTGGAAAGTTGCATGGCAATATATCTCGGAATGGCTATGGAAATGCCATGATAGGTAGGTATGGTGGCTGTTTTGAGGAAGGTATATGGTGGGTGTATGATACCGGCGAAAAGTGCGCGGTATTAGAGAGGCTAGCAATGCTGGAAGGAAGAAGAGTGCGTATAATCCATGGACTCAACATTAGTCATAAAGAACTCATATACTTATTGCAAAGATCTACAAGTTTTCAAAGCAAAGTGTTACGCGCATGCTCCTAGGGGGATAGATTGGTAGGAAAAGACCATCGCTTGTCCCCGACCGCCACTCATAAGGAAGACAGTCAATAAATAAATCATGCTCCGACTTCATCACATAACGGTTCACCATACGTGCATGCTACGGGAACACAACCTTCAACACAAGTATTTCTCAAATTCACAACTACTCAACTAGCACAACTTTGATATCACTACCTCCATATCTCAAAATAATCATCAAGCATCAAACTTCTCTTAGTATTCAACACACTCATAAAAAAGTTTTTACTAATCTTGAATACCTAGCATATTAGGATTATTTAAGCAAATTACCATGCTATTTAAGACTCTCAAAATAATCTAAGTGAAGCATGAGAGATCAATAGTTTCTATAAAACAAATCCACCACCGTGCTCTAAAAGATATAAGTGAAGTACTAGAGCAAAACGATATAACTCAAAAGATATAAGTGAATCACATAGAGTATTCTAATAATTTCCGAATCATGTGTGTCTCTCTCAAAAGGTGTGTACAGCAAGGATGATTGTGGTAAACTAAAAAGCAAAGACTCAAATCATACAAGACGCTCCAAGAAAAACACATATCATGTGGTGAATAAAAATATATCTCCAAGTAAAGTTACCGATGGAAGTAGACGAAAGAGGGGATGCCTTCCGGGGCATCCCCAAGCTTTGACTTTTTGGTGTCCTTAGATTATCTTGGGGTGCAATGGGCATCCCCAAGCTTAGGCTCTTGCCACTCCTTGTTCCATAATCCATCAAATCTTTCACCCAAAACTTGAAAACTTCACAACACAAAACTTAACAGAAAATCTCGTGAGCTCCGTTAGCGAAAGAAAACAAAAGACCACTTCAAGGTACTGTAATGAACTCATTCTTTATTTATATTGGTGTTAAACGTACTGTATTCCAACTTCTATATGGTTTATAAACTCTTTTACTAGCCATAGATTCATCAAAATAAGCAAACAACAGACGAAAAACAGAATCTGTCAATAACAGAACAGTCTGTAGTAATCTGTAACTAACGCAAACTTCTGGAACTCCAAAAATTCAGACAAAATAGGACGACCTAGACAATTTGTTTATTGATCAGAAGCAATTGGAATCAATATTTTATCACGTTCTGGTGATTTTTAACAATTATTTTTGTGAACAGAAAGTTTCTGGAATTTTCTGCAAGATCAAATAACTATCATCCAAGAAGATCCTATTGGTTTAACTTGGCACAAACACTAATTGAAACATAAAAACACATCTAACCAGAGGCTAGATCAAATATTTATTCCTAAACATAAGCAAAAAGCAAAAAAATAAAAATAAAATTGGGTTTCCTCCCAACAAGCGCTATCGTTTAACGCCCCTAGCTAGGCATAAAAGCAAGGATGGATCTAGGTATTGCCATCTTTGGTGGGCAATCCATAAGTTGCTCTCATGATAGATTCATATGGTAATTTTATTTTCTTCCTAGGGAAGTGTTCCATGCCTTTCTTCAATGGAAATTGGAATCTAATATTCCCTTCCTTCATATCAATAATTGCACCAATCATTCTAAGGAAAGGTCTACCAAGAATAATAGGACATGAAGGATTGCAATCTATGTCAAGAACGATGAAATCTACGGGCACATAGTTCCTATTTGCAACAATAAGAACATCATTAATTCTTCCCATAGGTTTCTTAATAGTGGAATCCGCAAGGTGCAAGTTTAAAGAACAATCATCAAAATCACGGAAACCAAGCAAATCGCACAAAGTTTTTGGAATCGTGGAAACATTAGCACCCAAATCACACAAAGCATAGCATTCATGATCTCTAATTTTAATTTTACTAGTAGGTTCCCACTCATCATAAAGTTTTCTAGGGATAGAAACTTCCAACTCAAGTTTTTCTTCATAAGATTGCATCAAAGCATCAACGATATGTTTGGTAAAAGCTTTATTTTGACTATAAGCATGAGGAGAATTTAGCACGGATTGCAACAAGGAAATACAATCTATCAAAGAGAAATTATCATAATTAAATTCCTTGAAATCCAAAATAGTGGGTTCATTAACATCTAATGTTTTGATTTCTTCAATCCCACATTTATCAATTTTAGCATCAAGACCTAAAAACTCCGAATTTTTGGAACGCCTTCTATGCAAAGGTGGATCATATTCAGTCCCATCATTATCAAGATTCATATTGCAAAACAAAGGTTTAATAGGGGACACATCAATAACTTTTAGATCTTCATCTTTATTTTCATAAAAATTAGAAGAACACGCTTTTATAAAGCAATCTTTCTTAGCACACATCCTAGCGGTTCTTTCTTTGCACTCATTAATGGAAATTCTCATGGCTTTCAGGGACTCATTGATATCATGCTTAGGAGGAATAGATCTAAGTTTTAAAGAATCAACATCAAGAGAAATTCTATCAACGTTCCTAGCCAATTCATCAACTTTAAGCAATTTCTCTTCAAGCAAAGCATTGAAATTCTTTTGCGAATTCATAAACTCTTTAACACTAGTCTCAAATTCAGAGGGCATCTTATTAAAATTTCCATAAGAATTGTTGTAGGAATTGCCATAATTGTTAGAGGAATTGCTAGGATAAGGCCTAGGATTACAGTTTCCTCTATACACGTTGTTACCAAAATTATTCCTACCAACAAAATTCACATCCATAGATTCATTATTATTCTCAATCAAAGTAGACAAAGGCGTATCATTAGGATCAGAAGAAACACTCTTAGTAGCAAATAATTTCATAAGTTCATCCATCTTTCCACTCAAAACATTAATTTCTTCTATCGCATGCACTTTTTTATTAGTAGATCTTTCAGTGTGCCATTGAGAATAATTAACCATAATATTATCTAGGAGTTTAGTAGCTTCTCTTAAAGTGATTTCCATAAAAGTGCCTCCCGCGACCGAATCTAAAAGATTTCTAGAAGCAAAATTCAATCTGGCATAAAAAATTTGTATAATCATCCACAAATTTAAACCATGCGTGGGGCAATTACGTATCATTAATTTTATCCTCTCCCAAGCTTGTGCAACATGTTCATGATCAAGTTGCTTAAAATTCACAATATCGTTTCTAAGAGAGATGATCTTAGCAGGAGGAAAATACTTAGATATAAAAGCGTCTTTGCACTTATTCCAAGAATCAATACTATTTTTAGGCAAAGATGAAAACCAAGCTTTAGCACGATCTCTAAGCGAAAAAGGAAATAGCTTCAACTTAACAATATCATTGTCCACATCTTTCTTCTTTTGCATATCACACAAATCAACAAAGCTATTTAGATGAGTAGGGGCATCTTCACTAGGAAGGCCGGCGAATTGATCTTTCATGACAAGATTCAACAAAGCAACATTGATTTCACAAGATTCGGTATTGGTAAGAGGAGCAATCGGAGTGCTAAGGAAATCATTATTGTTGGTATTGGTAAAGTCACATAATTTGGTGTTATCTTGAGCCATCGTGACAAGCAAACAATCCAACACACGAGCAAACGAAAATCAAGCGAAAAAGAGGCGAACGAAAAAGAGAGGGCGAATAAATGGCAAGGGTGAAGTGGGGGAGAGGAAAACGAGAGGCAAATGGCAAATAATGTAATGCGGGAGATAAGGGTTTGTGATGGGTACTTGGTACGTTTACTTTTGCGTAGACCTCCCCGGCAACGGCACCAGAAATCCTTCTTGCTACCTCTTGAGCACTGCGTTGGTTTTCCCTTGAACAGGAAAGGGTGATGCAGCAAAGTAGCGTAAGTATTTCCCTCAGTTTTTGAGAACCAAGGTATCAATCCAGTAGGAGGCTATGTGCGAGTGCCTCGCACCTACACAAAACAAATAAATCCTCGCAACCAACGCGATAAGGGGTTCTCAATCCCTACACGGTCACTTACAAGAGTGAGATCTGATAGATATGATAAGATAGTATTTTTGGTATTTTTATAATAAAGATGCAAAGTAAAGAAAACAAAATAAAAACGGCGCCAGAAATAGCTTGTTGTCGGGAGATTAATATGATGGAAAATAGACCCGGGGGCCATAGGTTTCACTAGTGGCTTCTCTCAAGAGCATAAGTATTTTACGGTGGGTGAACAAATTACTGTTGAGCAATTGACAGAATTGAGCATAGTTATGAGAATATCTAGGTATGATCATGTATATAGGCATCAAGTCCGAGACAAGTAGACCGACTCCTGCCTGCATCTACTACTATTACTCCACACATCGACCGCTATCCAGCATGCATCTAGAGTATTAAGTTCATAAGAACAGAGTAACGCCTTAAGCAAGATGACATGATGTAGAGGGATAAATTCATGCAATATGATAAAAACCCCATCTTGTTATCCTCGATGGCAACAATACAATACGTGCCTTGCTGCCCCTACTGTCACTGGGAAAGGACACCGCAAGATTGAACCCAAAGCTAAGCACTTCTCCCATTGCAAGAAAGATCAATCTAGTAGGCCAAACCAAACTGATAATTCGAAGAGACTTGCAAAGATAACCAATCATACATAAAAGAATTCAGAGAAGATTCAAATATTGTTCATAGATAAACTTGATCATAAACCCACAATTCATCGGTCTCAACAAACACACCGCAAAAGAAGATTACATCGAATAGATCTCCACGAGAGAGGGGGAGAACATTGTATTGAGATCCAAAAAGAGAGAAGAAGCCATCTAGCTAATAACTATGGACCCGAAGGTTTGAGGTAAACTACTCACACTTCATCGGAGAGGCTATGGTGTTGATGTAGAAGCCCTCCGTGATCGATGCCCCTTCCGGCGGAGCTCCGGAACAGGCCCAAGATGGGATCTCGTGGGTACAGAAGGTTGCGGCGGTGGAATTAGGTTTTTGGCTCCGTATCTGATCGTTTGGGGTACGTAGGTATATATAGGAGGAAGGAGTACGTCGGTGGAGCAACATAGGGCCCACGAGGGTGGAGGGCGCGCCTGGGGGGTAGGCGCGCCCCCCTACCTCATGGCCTCCTGGAAGCTTCCTTGACTTAGGGTCCAAGTCTCCTGGATCATGTCCGTTCCAAAAATCACGTTCCCGAAGGTTTCATTCCGTTTGGACTCCGTTTGATATTCTTTTTCTGCGAAACTCTGAAATAGGCAAAAAAACAGCAATTCTGGGATGGGCCTCCGGTTAATAGGTTAGTCCCAAAAATAATATAAAAGTGAATAATAAAGCCCAACAATGTCCAAAACAGAAGATAATATAGCATGGAGCAATCAAAAATTATAGATACGTTGGAGACGTATCAAGGCCTGCGCGGCAGCACAGCCGGCCGCGGGGAGGACGGAGTAGGCAGTCTCGCCGACGCTTGTTTGAGCGACTAGAGTAGGAAGAGCAGAGATTGGAGAAGCACGACGGCCGTTGGATGGACATCCAACAGTCACTGCTTGTGCGTCAATCTTTTTTTTAGGAAAGCCTCAAATCTGTGGAAAACAGCATACAGCCCATCTGCCATTATTTCTAATAATTTACATCCCATTTGCTAATTCTTAAGGGTTTTTTTGGAGCCCATATTCTTTTTGTTAGCATTACAGCCCATATTGTGGCCACGGTTAAAAAATTATACGAAATTTGGCATATTCCGGTGCGGTCCGAACTGTTTTTAATCCCAAAATTTTGAGTCACAATCAAACTGATTTTAAAAATAAATGTATATCAATATAAAATCCAACAAATTGTCCACACATAAAAATCAATGCAATTTAAAATCTCGAAATGGTAAAAAGAAATTTGAAACTAATTGCCGGTTTGATGTGTTTTAAAAATGTACAGCCCATTTCTCATTACTGATAGGCCATTTTCTCGGCCAGCCGAATGAAGCTCTCCTTGTCTTGAAAGATTTGCAGCCCAACAGGCCTCACAAAGTGACTTACTTGGCAAATCACAAAAAAACTGGGCTGTGGCCATGGACCCAGCTGCGGCCGTGGACCCAGCTGTCAGCCTCTCCACGTACAGTACTCTTTCGATGGAAGTCGGTCGTTGACCACATTGACCACGCCGCCCCGAGAGCACCAAGGCGGTGGACGACGGCAAGGCCTAGGAAGGGGATGACGCGAAGCCGGGGAAGAAGTGGCAGTGGATTCCCACGCGGAGAGGAGTATGAGGGTTCACTGGTTCGGCTGCTGTGTGAGCCTTTCGTCGCCGCGGAATAACAGGGGGTGTGGGTGAGTAGAGGGATGGCCTGGCCAGCGGTGGGAGTAGTAGGGGGCGGTGAGGCCTCCGCGGCATCGCAGCCGGCCACGAGAGGTAGGAGCACGAGGCACGACCGACGCTGGTTTAGGCGGCTGGAGCAAGAAGACCAGAGGTTGAAGAAGCACTACGGCCGTTCGATGGAGATCGTACGGTCACTGGAGCTAGAATCGTTCATATTGACTAAGTTGAGAAAGCCCTCTGTCCCCGTCAAGTTAGTTGGCCCACAAGTCAGCCTCCCACTATTGTGGGTCCCAGCTAGCAGGGGGTATTCATTTTTTTTTGTGCGTAATAAGGAGGCACTTCCTTGCATGCGAAGATATAGCTGGTGGGTCCAACCTGTCAGCGGTGGGAACGTTTTTTCGCAAAATACAGAGGCCCTTCCGGTGGGTCCCAGCTGTCAGGTGGAGGAATCATTATTTTGCCCGTAATAAGGAGGCATTTCCTTGCGTGCGGCCATGGACCCAGCTGTCAGCCTCTCCACGCACAGTCTACTCCCGATGGTGTCGTTTGTTGACCACGTTGACCACTCCGCGTCGAGCGCATCCAAGGTGGTGGACGACGGCGAGGCCTAGGAAGGGGACGACGCGGAGCCGGGGAAGACACGGCAGGGATGCCCACGCGGAGAGGAGTACGAGGGTTCACTGGTTCGGCTGCGGTGTGAGGCTACCATCGCCGCAGGGCCTGTCTAGCGGTGGGAGTAGTAGGGGCGGTGAGGCCTCAACGGCAACACAGCCGGCCACTGGAGGCAGGAGCAGGCGGTCTCGCCGGCGCTGGTTTAGGCGGCTGGTGCAAGAAGAGCAGCGATAGAAGAAGCAGCAGGACCATTCGTTTCAAATCCAATGGTTACTGCTGCTAGAATCGTTTGTTGACTAAGTTGACAAGCCCTGCGTACGCGTCAACTTAGTAGGCCCATAGGTCAGCCTCCCAACCGGTGTGCCCCAATAATTTTTTTTTGCGTAATAAGGAGGCAGTTGATTGCGTGCGGCCAGGCCAGCGAAGGGAGTATGGTGGGCCAGGGAAGCCTGCGCGGCATCACAGCGGGCCACAAGAGGAGGGAGCAGGCAATCCCACTGGCGCTAGTTTAGGCGGCTGGAGCAGGAAGATCAGAGATTGAAGAAGCATGTCGGCCGTTGGATGGACATCCAACAGTCACTGCTGCTAGAATCGTGTGTTGACTGACAAAGCCTTGCATAAACAAGTCCGCCTCAAAATCTGTGGCGTGTACAGCCCATTTGCTATTATTTTTATAATTTTTACTCATTTTCTAATTCATATGGAATTTATTGCAGCCTGTTTTCCATTTTTAGAATTGTTGCCCATTTTCTGGTCAGTACCAGGGTTAAATAATTAACTAAGTATGTGGGAAATTTTGAAAATCCGCAAATTTTTGCTGGGGAACAAAATATTCTTAATCCAAGAATTAGTAGCCATACTAAAACAAATTTAAAAATAATTTAGTACTATGTCATGTTAAATCCAATGAAATACTCCCTTCGTCCCAAAATTCTTGTCTTAGATTTGTCTAAATACGGATGTATCAAGTCACGTTTTGGTATTAGATACATCCGTATCTAGACTAATCTAAGACAAGAATTTTGGGACGGAGGGAGTATAAGATATCAGTGAAGAACAAAAACAAAAAAAGAAACTAATATCCCATTTGCTATTTTTTTTGGAATTTTCAACCCCTTTTGATATTACTTTTAACATACACTGACCATACTCTTTGGCCAGGCCGGAATGCATCCCTCCTCGTCTTGAAAGATTTGCAGCCCAGTAAGTCGGAGAAAACAAATAGGCCTAGCTTGGGTATTCTTCAAAAAGAAATACTGGGCTACCTATTTTCCCGAAGAAAAAACTGCTGGCTGGTCCACAGAGACCGCACAACCCAGTTTATAGCCTGCTCCTCCCAATTACTACTCAAAAAAAAAGTTGTGCAATTCTGTCGTTAATTGACTATACGTCGAAAATGATGTGGGTCCCAGATATCAGCAGAGTGGATTAGAGTAAAAAACGAGGGGTTCATCTGAGTAGTAAAAGAGGCGCTTGCTTGTGTTCGGGAGTGGACCTGGTGGGTCCGTACTGTCATACTCACAACTATAGTCCTCTCCCGATTCACTATGTTGACAGGGACCGTTTCGAAAAAAACTATGTTGACAGGGCCGGACGGCGGCGCCGCGGCGAGCGCACCAAGGCGGAGGGTAAAGTGTTGTCGCCAATGTGCTGGGCTGGGTTGGACATTCTTATTGAAAAATAAAAATGGACCGGAGCTATTTACGACGTTGACTACGATTTGCATGGGTCCGCTGGTTGCAGGAATAAAATGCTGGGAGAAAGAAGACTGGTCGCTATCTTTGCCTAATAATAATATCGACTGAATGTAACGACACTATCATAGGAAATAATATCCTCCTGTTAAATATGAATTTAAAGAACTGGTGCATGAGCATTTAGCTTTATTTATTTATTTACTTATTTATGTTTAGGGGACCATGAGCATGTACCTGGGCCGGATTCATGTGAGAGCCTCCCTTCCAGTTAATTATGGGCTTCTCTATTGGGCCTTCATCAGTGGGCTGCATGTTATCAACAAGTGGAAAATGTGTTCCATACGAAAAATAGTATGCGCTACGTACGGTACGGGGCACTAAAGGATCGAACCGTGCAACGACTTCCAAAACATTGTGTTTGTCGTTCTAACAACACATTTATTCAACCAACAGACGAAATATACTACTGATTGTACATTGAAAACAGCAGCAGCAGCAACCAGGGCTGGGGGTGCAACAGAAGCAGTAAGCAGGCCAGAAGAGTGAAGACGCAGCTCTCTCTTCCAAACCAAACATCAGCCATCATTACAAAAGGGCTACCAAAAAAGAACAAGTGTATGCATCAAACTAAATAAAGATCCTACTACACCAAGTGTACGCATCTAACTAACTGGCTCAGTTAGACGTTACTATTTATTAAGCTGTGGAGATTGGCTGACGGCTTGAACCAGATGGGTGCCTGACGGGGGAAACTCCAGCCAGCAGGTCGAAGTCTGATACTTGCGACCCTCTCTCCTACTTTGGGCTGCAGAGCGTGGCGGCACATATCAGGGTATGGTGCATGCAGAGACGCATGGTACGCTGTGTACACACAGTTTTGCCTGATGAACGAAACCGCGCTGCCATCATGATCCTTGCCGTCGGTTATCTCCTGGTTAATCGGATAATTCAGTCCGACAAACAGAGAGCGTGTACCAAGGCTACTTACCAACCTCCAGTCAAAAATTCCTGAAGGCCCAGAGAAGCTGGGATCCTGCTCAAAGACCTTGCAGTGACTGTGATTGTATTCCGCGAAACAACACGTCCGGTACGTGCGAACGATCATCAATCGTTCGCCGTCGTCTGATCGAGCCAGGAACCACCTGCAACTGCCATGCCGCTTTTCTTTGAAAGGTTCTGGGATTAGGAAGGGTAGGGACACCAGGCGGCCTACAACATCATATCAAGTTGGAGTCAAATAACCCTCAAAAAAAGTTGGAGTCAAATAAAAAAGGGCTCTTGATGTAGTCAATCTTAAGAACAGCATGTTATGAGCATGAATATTTTTTCAGTAAATGTTGACAGTAATATAAGCAAGCCATCATGATATCATAGGAAAGTAACATACTGCTGTAACAGCCGTTTGTAGCGATGACTGGAGTAGGCCAGCAATACGTCCAGCCATAGAAGGAGTCGACAGCGTAAATGAAGCCCTTGTGTTCAATGGCATCAGAGAACCATGGAGGATGTATGATCCTGCGATGGACGTGCAGATTTATCCACTTACCGCAGTGACCTGTCAGATAGGCGAGACCGCGGTTGAAGAACGCAATTAGCCTGAAGTCTTTATAATTCGCAGATCTTGTGGGCACTTGGCAGATTACAACCTTGAGCAAATCAAACTTGGTATCATGTTGGCTACTGTAAGATTCCGAGTATTCTGGGCCGCGGTGCCAAAGCAGTGCAGTGTTAATCGAAGGAAGGGGGATCAGTCGCCGGGTGTAGACCACCACGAGCATCCAGCTGCTGCGACCGTCGACGAGCACCATCCAAGACGTGTTCATGCCGACCCAGTACATACTGTTAATGTAGTTGAGGGTGACGGGGATCGGATCGCAGTCAAGGGGGTTGATGCTCGCCACCCTACGATCGTTATGCTGCGTGACACGCCGTTTCTGAAGATCAGGCGGCATCAGCAAGCAAGGAGCTGGCTTAAAAAGCTCCGGCCTGAGGGCTTTGAGTAAACGGTACAGCCCCGACGAGCACGCGGCGAGCGGCATGGTACTGAGATTGTCCACACGCGAAACAATGAGCTTGATTACCTTTGTGGGGAGCGAATTCCAGCCACTCTTTTGGCGGACGCTGCTCGGTTCTGCCATTGTTAGTGCTTGGGTTTCGGACGAGGGGGGAGGCGCCTTAGCGGGGATGGAAGATTGGACGAGGGGGGAGGCGCCTTAGCAGGGATGGAAGAGCGGACAAAGATGGAGAAGCGAATATGTGCTGCGGGAAGTGGACAGGTGATGATGACTACAGCACGCCGCTTGACTTACGAGACACATACCAGCAGCATAGGGTCATATCGAAGTCAGACAACTTGCTTGAGTGATCACAGTACTGGTACTCCCTATAGTACCTACTACTATGCCCTAACTTGCTTGAGCAGAGTAGTAGTGGAGTAGGACTCTGCTCTACTACTACAATAGGAGGAGTAGTATATTCTAATCTAAAATAGTTACAAACTTCAATGCCCGAGCGTGGAACGACTACGAACTGCCATCAGTGCTAACTCCAATCCCCAGCAAACGTTCACTGGGAGACATGGCAGTTGCAAACGCCCGCGACGCAGTTACAGTACGTGTGTAAGGGTGGCGGTTTTGTCAAATACTATGGCTTAAAAACAGGCCACCATCGGATGGAAATCTGACGGTTACGTGGGATTCACCAGGATTGAGCTCGTGCCGAACAATCGCTAGATATCATTACTAAAAAAAGGTCAAAACACCCGGGGCTATAACTTGCACCGGCTGACCACTAACAATCATACTAACATAGTTGTAAAATGGTCAAAGACCGTATCTACGTGGTGTTTGGAATTATATGCAAAAAATAGTAAGATGCCCGTGCATTGCACAGAACATCAAGATGCATTTTTTTACAAAACACCTATTGTGATTGACCCATGTAGGAGTAATCCCATGTGTAAAAACTAATGATATCTTGAGAATTTTATCGGAAAATGATATGTCAACCATTTCATCGAAAAATGATATGTTGAGAAAGATGATAGAGGTGAGGAGGAGTGGGGCGTGGTGGTGACTGGTGGTCGGACTGGGCGGAGGCATGGGGATGGACGCCGCTGACAGCGGCTCATTGTTATAAAGGTTTATCTCTTGCATTCTCCGCAACCAACACCTAGTGTACTGGCCCGGGCCGGATGCTCGCAGCGCGATGACCTGAGTTCGAATTCTGTCCTAAACTTTAGCTTTTTATATTATTTTAATATATACTTCTTTCGCTACTGTACTGGCAGTGGAACCCACAGAGTACTTAGAATACAACATTAAGGATGGATTTGTTTCTTTTTAACTTTTTGTATGAATCTGTAGCCAGCCTGCAAGTCATGTACACTGTACTGACAGTGGAACCCACAGAGCACTTAGAATACAAGATTAAGGATGCAATTAACTTTTTATAGAGGGAGAATCATAAACGCAATTAACTCAAATGGATTGACGTGACTCTATTATTCTCCAACGGCAACCGGCAAATTTCCTCCCGTGGGCCAGAATAGGTTTCACGGTTTGCATGCGGGTTTAACGGAGGGGTTTGATGGAGGCAAGGTGGCCTGTTCAGCCAGGCGTGCAGTGGACGGTGCAGTACTATTCGATTTGACAACTACAACTAGTATATTATAAAAAACAAAGAAGAGTAGTAGAGATAGAGATAAGAATAGAGACTAGGGAGGAGCACCATCTACTGCTTCGTGGGCTACTCCTGAGCTCCATTCGGCGGCCGCAACGTCCCCTACAGCCACTCCCTCCTGCGCTCCATTCGGCGGGCGCTATTGAAATTTGGGGAGCACACTCTCGCGACTGCTAGCAGCGACGAGTTCACCGACGACGACTTCTTCCCCGACCTCGGCAACCTCTTCCTCAGCGACATGGGAGACAACCTCAACGCCAATGGTGCTGCTGCCGTTGCACCGTATGTGTTTCTGTCCTTCCTGTTCGAAATCGTGGTAGAATTCATGTTTCTAGTCTGTGTCCTAGATTCGATCTGTTCATCTACTATGCTAGTCCGCATGATTAGTTTAATCTCTGTTATAGCCGTCATGATTTATTTTGTGCTTATTCGGACTAAATCTCGTAGTAACTTGCTCATATATTCAACTGGCGGAACGTCCCCTACAGCCACTCCCGTTTCATGGACGGCCTGGTCGATGCCTCCAAGGAGCCCTTCGTCTACTGCTATGAGTGCCCGGTGCCGTTTTGGGGCTCGCCGGCGGACATCGTGCATCACCTCACGCAGGCGTGCGGCGATCACTACTGGCCCTTGGCGAAGAACATCAAGTACGAGACGTGCTACCCGTTCACCTGCCGGAGTCGCTGGAGGATCACCGCCGCCTGCTAGTCTCGGAGGAGGACGGCAGCGTCTTCCTCTTGATCGTGGGCACCGGCGAGGCCCGCGCAGGCCGCCGCCCCGTCTCTGTAGTGTGCGTCAGGGGCGACGCCGCTGACGCTGACACTGACACGAGGCCGATGTACGGGTGCGTGCTCACTATTACTACCCCTCGGAGGTACGTGGGCGGCGACACTGGCTACGTCAAGCTGACTTGGACTCTGCCGAGCTGGGACCTTCCCGCCGATGTGGACATGGAAGACGCACGGTATTATTTGACCCCCAACAATGTGCACGGGGACTCCAAGGAGGTTCACCTGGACATCTGCATTACCAAGTTAAATGTTGATCATTAGTCTTCGCTCAATGTAATCCGCTGTCTAAGCATGTGGAGACTTCCATGCATGATCTTGCTCTATTGGAGTATCGCGCATGAATAAAAGTGTATCCATTTATGGTTTAGTCTAGAATCTTCCATGTATGAATTTTTACTACAGTACTGGTGAAAGACTTATGATGAACCATTTCTTACATATCCTCTGCCCCCTTCCAAGTCATCCTGATTTAATCCCTCCGTCTAGGTGTATAAGGGCATGGTTAATACTTAAATAGTATAGCCAACTGTTGACTATAAGAAAGTGCCATGTCATCTGTAGCCAACATGTATAACAATGGATACTCAAAAACTAATTCTTGAAGATCATTTCTTGCAAAGCACAATAAGAGTTATTTCTTCACAAGTTTTGGATGCAGGTTGAACAGTTGAACGCTTTTGTTTGCAAAAGATACTTTTTTATCTATTTCACCCGGATGTTTGTGAGCTCTAGAGATGAAATAATATCCGAAGAAACCTATCGATACCCGTTACACATGAGATGACCCCCACATCCTTTGTCAAAATAAACAACTCCCCGATCAATGCATTTCACTCTTCCGTGCAACGCACGGGCACCTTACTATAGATTAGTACGACCAAAAATTGAACTAACATTATATATAGTACGATAAATGATGATGCATGTCACCTAAAATTATATCATTGAAAACTATGTTCAAATACGAATCCAACGATATTGTTTTTGTTGACATGCACTAACATTTTGTCAGTTAAATCTTCAGTCAAATTCAATGGGGGATAAACCACGACCGATGTAGTACTAGTGTAGAGGGCGGCGCTGCACGGGAGTCTCACCCCGCTCGTGGCGCGGCAGTAAAGCCGTCATATCACAAAACCCAACCACTCCCAGTAATAAGTGGCCTGGTAAAATAAACGGACAAGCAACCATCACATCCCTCCGTCTTTTTTGCATTTCATCTCTCTGCATTTACTTTCTCCGGTTCATCTCGCACACTCGATCCCTAGCTACTACTCCTAGTATCCCTAGCTACTACTCCTAGGGCCAGTTCTTTTGGCGGCTTCCCCAGCTTTTCCCATAAGACTAGTCACAGTGGAGAGTAACATTAAGGCGCCTCACTCATTTATTTGGGCTTCTAAACTACTACTAGTACCTCCGTCCTGGTTTATTCGTCACCATTGTAATTTGTGCTAAATTTTGACCAAAGATTTAACTGATAAAATGTTAGTGCATGTGACATGCACTAACATTTCATTAGTTAAATTTATGATCAAAATTTGACACAGATTACAATGGGGACCAATAAACCAGGACGGAGGTAGTAGTTATGGGATTACTAATCTAGAAGCCTAAAAGAACTGGCCCCTGGTACTCCTACTAGTAGTAGTACTCAAGTTGGAATTCCAATTGCACGGCACAACTTGTTAGGCAAAAAATTCGATACAGGGTGTAGGAAGCGGTTTGGGAATTTGCATGCCTTTCCGACCAGTGAGATACTCCGTACAAAGTACGACAGAGAAATAACCACAGAGAAGGAAGCTAAAAGTAAACAATCAAACGAGCATTTTTGCATTTGTTTTGCATTGAATCGTTTCACAAGCTTGACTAGTGTTGTTTTTCTACTTTTACAAAAACCGCATCGTAATGTTAAAACGTGCATTTGCACGTACATAAGTAATAGTAGTACTCCCTCCGTCTAGGTGTATAAGTCTTCCCTCCTTCTTGGTCACGGTGCACAACCAAAGATGACTTATTGACCTGGACGGAGGGAGTAGCACAGTCTGCAAGCATATATAGAGAGAGACGTGTAGTGCGATAGTATATAGTAAAGTTTGTGCTATATGCACGTACTTACAAAATGCGTACGAATACACAAGGTTTCCAAACTTTCCCTTTTACATACTTAATTAAGGACGCTAATAATTCCTGAACGTTCGGGATTTATCATTTGCGTCCCAAAACTAATGAGATCGCCTTACGAAACAAAAATTATACTCCTACTAAAAGCCACGACGCTCGCAGGAGCGCTTGCGGCGCGCCACGAGTGCCCTGGTGCGCGGCTGTTTCCCAGCGCGCCGACACAACGCCTCTTCCTCAGCCTCGCAACTCGCGAGGTGCTGATTGGCGGCTTGCCGGCGGGCGAGCGCGATCTCACCGGTGTGGTGATCCGGCGCCAACAGGTACTCCTCCTCGCTGGAAGCGTGCACCCGGTCCACGTACCGCCAAGCGTAGATGAGGCGCTTGGGCCCGACTGCACTCAGGGCTTTGGCACGGGCGTCCTCCGCCACCCTCACGGCCCTCGCACGAGCCTTCTGCCAAAGAGCCAATTGCCTGACTCTCTCGGACGCGACATAGGCCTGCCAGGCAGCTTGTCCCGCGGTGCGCTTCTCTTCCTCGGCCTTCTTCTCCGCCTCTATTTTGGCGCGCTCTGCTGGAGGCAAAGCCTCCCACAAGGCGACATCCATTTCTTTCCAAAGCTCCTCAAGGCTGGGGGGCTCGGCGGGCGGCGCGGCGTTCTCCTCGTAGCGGGGAGCCGACGCGTCCTCCGACGCGCGTGCTGGCGAGATTGGGAACGCCGACGCGTCCACCTCGACGCGTCGCGGCGAGGAGCGGAACGCCGACGCGTCCTCCTCGACTAGTGGCGGCGAGGAACGGAACGGCGACGCGTGACCGTCCGCGCGGTGCAGCGAGGGGCGCCTAGGGCTTGGGAGGGGCGATGCCATGGTGGTCGACGTGAGAGGGAGGGGGAGGAGATAGCGATGAACGTGAGCGTTCTTCCGAATGTCGTGGGAGGCGCAGTATTTATAGCGAGCAATGGCACACCTACGTAAGATATGGACTGAGCTGCACTGACTTAACTGCAGGTCCAGTTGCGTCACTGACATGTGGGCCAGACCCCTGTTGGGCCCATATGTCAGTGACCCAATGCACCTGCAGTTAAGTAACTGAAGCAGCGTCCCGGAAGATATGTTGCGTGATTAACGTAACAACTACGTGGGCATATTTGTTGGAGTAAATTACGGGGGAGGGAAGGGGTGGAAATATTGCTGGTCACAACGGATTGGACGAGCGCGGGGGGAGGAGAGTCATGCATGCAGATTTTTTCCACACGGGGTGGAGTGGTGGGACCGCCGGAGGGAGAAGGAGAGTCTGGCAGGCATATTGTTTCCACACATGGAGAGGAAAAGATTTGGAGACGAACGGGCTTCCTGCAGGTATGGGGAACGGTGCATAATAAGTCTCATCTTGCATGCCGGGCTAGGTATAGTCTCAAGTCATTAAAAACATACACGCCCCACACATGTTCATATTTCAAGGTGCACTAAATTATTGCATGCGATGATTAAGGCTGGCCATAATGGTGGTATCTTAGCTGGTATCATGCACACGGGAATAGCAAACATGCTGATGTGGCAAAGAATTAAAGAGAGAGGGGGTTAGAGTAACTAGTGTTCATGCATGCATTGGTAAACACAGTTTTTTGTGAAGAACGACACATTAGTTGAGGTACTTTTGCAGACTACAAAAACTATTCCACGCCTCTATCTTGCTAAGAGTAGGTGAAATTTTGAATCGAGCCCTTTAAACTAGAAGGGAGGTAGTAGTACTCTAATAGCTAACCTTGTTGTGATGACAAGATAGGGACATGGCACGCACCTGGACGGAGGAACTAGTCTGCATTGTGCATTTAAGTTTTGTCTGAAGTCAATGTACCTCTACTTTGACCAAACTTATAGAAGAAAATGTATCAACATTCACAATGTCAAATCAATATTTTTATACTCATTATAAAACGTAGTTCTTATACTCATTATAATCAGTATTGTAGATATTGATATTTTTAGTATAAATTTGGTCAAACACTTTGCAAACGGTTGACGGAAGTAAAAAGGACCAGAGGGAGTATCATGCATGCGGAGTAGGCAAAAAATTGCTCATTTATAGCGGTCGAAGTCTCAAAGGGCGCGACCGCGCGAGGGAGGCGAAGGTCGTGGGAGGCGCGACGGTTGACGGAATTAAGTGAAGTTACCTCCACGCGCCGGCATGGCGTGCGAACATGGCAGAAGCTATACCGTCAGGCCTACGATATGGGTCTAGTAGACATGACATCTAGTGGGTCCCGCATAGTTCTCGAGAACTCTTTGGGGGCTTGCAGCCGTTTATCCACCGGGCAAGCCAGCAACCCCACGCCGTTCGCACGCCCTACTCGTCCCCGTCTTCTACTAGTACAGTACCTTACAACAGTTCGCTCCCAGTCGTCCCGTCCTTTCACATTACACCAGTTCAACTTCTCCTAACCCTCCTCCAAAATCCATGGCCTCCCAAATCTCCATGGTCGCCGCTGAGTACCAGGTTAGAGCCATCACCGGCGATGAGTTCATCGTCATCTACACACGTGGATCCGCGACGGTGAAAGCATGCCTTGCTCGCTTCCTACGCATGTTCAACAGTTCAACGGATGAGTGGGTCGCTGGGCTAGATGTTGAGTACACCACAGTCCTGCAAAGAGAGAAGATTCTAAAGGAGGCAGAGAAGAAGAAGCCCGCCGTGATCCAGGTTTGCGTACATAACGTGTGCTTGGTCTACCACATATGCCATGCCGACGTTGAGTGCCAGGATTTTAAGAACTTCCTCAAGGACGAAAGAGTGAAATTCGTTACTGTAGACTTTAGGAACGACAGGGATGTCCTGGGTCGGATAGGCCTCGTTGTAGGCCAGCCCTTCGATCTCCAGAAGGCAAGCCTGGTGTCCTCCTCTCAGCCTTCAATGCTGACCCTGGCAGCAGCCATGATTGATCCTTCGTACGCTAAACTGAAGAAACCTCACCACGAGTTTCATCATGCATGGGAGTCGAAGACATTAGATGAAGATCACATCCTGTACGCAGCAATGGATGCCTACCTTTGTTTAAATATCTACAAGGGTTGGATGAAGAAGCAGAGCCCAGTGTCCGGTTCAAGCAAAGAAGCGTCGGCGAAGAGGAAGAGGAAGAGGGACGAGGACGAAGTCGAGGACGTGGACTCGGACTCCGAGTAGGTGGCAGTGCCGTCGCTCATGCTGGTTCTACTGCAGTGTCAAGCGGACTAGTTGCTTAGTTTATTTTCAAGGGTGTGTTGTGCTGAGGCCCCAGCAGAACTATGTTTATGTTCTTTCTCGTTATTTGAACTCTTTAGTACGTACAGTAGTACTAGTACTATGTCTTACTACTGTTCTTCTTGCAGTTGGTACTACTGCTCGTATCTTCGTGTTCCTACTGTACTTAATACGTTCGTACTAGTAGTATAATTTGGGTCAGTCGATTTGTGAAAGAAGTTCGACGGAGCGAAGGAAGAAGACGGCAGAGAAGCTACCCCAGTATCTATATTAGGGTGGCAGGGTGCCCATGATCTATCTTATGAGTGTTGGGTGTGGAATGCAGTTCGCCGGAAAAAAATGGATCGTGCCCGGGGTTAAACGGATGGCGGGGGTGGGGGAGCATGGCGGTGGCAGGCGGTTCAGGGGAGGGCGCGGCGGCGGCGGCAGGCGGTTAGGCGTGTGGCGGGCTGAGAAGATGAACCGTGCATCAATTTCGGAGGTTGAAGAAGCCCTTCTAGCCATCCATGTTGCATCAAACGGCTCACAAGAGTCGACTGACCCAAATTGCTCCTTCAGATTGCAGGATCCACGTGGCATTCAAGGTCTCGAAGGTAGATTCCGCGTCCGCACCCGGTTTGCGGGCTCGACGCGCGCGCGACCGGCTTCCGCCGCGACAGCCACCATGCGCGCCTCCTCCGCGCGGGCGGAGACGACAATGACACGCTAGTTCCTCCTCGCCGGCGTGCTGGAGCACGCGCTCGTCCTCCTCTTCGTACGCTGCGTGCATAGACGCGGCTCCACCAGCTGCTCGCGTGCTTGGCAGCGCGGCGGCATCGCGAGGAGGGACTGCAGACGACGTGAGCGGGCGAGCCTTCGGCTTCATGGCACAGGGATGGCGGCGACACGGCGGTGATGGGCGAGAAATTGTTGGCCGGAGCAGGCGGGCGCCGGCATGCGCAACGGCGGCGGCATATTGATGAGTGCGCGTATGGGAGCTTAGTTTAGTTTTATATAGGGTTGGTCAAACTTAAAAGAAAACCGTACTAGTACACGTAAACATTAGACTTAGGCAGCGCTTTTATTAGTTACCACAGCCACGATACGGAATCCTGTGCAAGCGCGTGAACCGCGGCCGCGCGGTCGATCGAACGGTGCGTCACCGTGTCGCGCTCGAAGGACATCCACCGAACCTTTTTGTGTGTGTGAAAACAATCCCCGAATATTACTCAACTTTTTTTCCTGGAAAAGTTCTTGACGCTACAATATTTCCATATATTTGAATTTAGCTCCAGTTCGTGTTTATTTGGATTTGGACGTTTTAGGTGCGCCCTAGTTTTTTTAATACTGATTTTGTGTGTGTGACTGAGAGAGAACGTGTGTATGTGTCCATATGTGTGTTGTGGCGGAAGGGCAATGTGGAGACGGTGTGCGTGTGATAGAGACATAGAGAGGTGTGAATGTGCAAATGATCATGCATGAGTGAGACATAGACAGATGCCGATACGTTGTGTATACATGAGAGAACGGTCTTCTATTTTACTTGTGTGTGTGTGTGAGAGAGAGAGAGAGAGGAGCATCCGTAACACAACAACCATCTCTCTCGATTCGTCCGTCCCTCGCACGATCGCATGTAACACATGCATCAACGCGCACATTTTGACACCCTCACCCGGCCCCTGCCCACCTCAAGGCCCGCACATCGCTCTCTATCTCGCACGCACAATCTCTTCGTGAATACCCTGTTTAGCATGTAGCTTTCCGTCACATACACACACATTTCTCTCCTTAGGTTTGTTTTCTCTCAATATCTGACACACACACACACACACACACACACACACACCCCCTCCCCCGAGCACACAATTCATCCCCATCCAAGGTTATATGGCGACCACTCTCGCTTGTGCTTCTCTGCACCCCAGCATGCACAACACCTCAATCTTCAAAGAGGGCATCGAGGAGATCGAAGACGGCGACCACACTGCGCTAGAGAATGCGGGGCCATTTGGAAGCAGGATGATGTGACGACGGCTGACTGACTCCTCCCCCACCCTCTCTCTCTCGCACAAAATTACCAATCCCTCTCTCCCCCGCACAAATTTATCAATCCCTCAACCCACGAGATCCTTCCCCTCTCGTCCATGTTTTTCCAGCTCTCTCATCAAACCTGTTGTCTCTTCTCCTTCCACGTGTACAGAATCCGGATGCACACGCATCTCACATATATTACATGTCTCCATCTTTCTCACAGACCTAACTTCTTCCTCTCTCTTTCTCTCTCTATCTCTCTCTCTGTTTCGTTAGGTTTGTCTCCTACTCTCTCGTCCACATACATACAATCTTTCCCGCCCTATCTGCTCCATCTTCGCAAGCTCTCTCTGCACGTTTCATTCACACATTGGGATATGTTCAAAATGTTGCTTTTATAATGGCTGATGTAGAGTTATTGTTGGTTTTGTTGCATCCTACAAAGTAATAACTATGAAATGCATTTTGATTGTCATTTGACTGGGATTATGCGAGTTTGAGCATGTTGTGAAGTACTATAGACCTCGTATACATCTTGGAATTCGACAATGATTGTAACTATTGAATTGTATAGACCATTACATTCGAAGTCAGTAGCCTAATATATTTATTTCACAATTTCAACAAATGATTAATTCACTACATACTAAGAAAACAAATGTGTACACCCTCCGTTTTTATTTAAGTCCGCGTATTAGCATTGGTCAAAGTCAAGTTTTGTAAACTCTCAGAAAGTTTATAACAAAAAATATTAACATATACAATAACAAATAAATACCATTAGATTCATTATTGAATGTACTTTCACATCATACATATCTGTTATGGTAAATGTTTATATTTTTCTATAAACTTGGTCAAACTTTAGGAAGTTTGACTTCGGTCAAACCTAATATGCAGAGTTTACTAGTACTACTCGCTAGTTGCTTAGCCGAATCACCCAACACGCCACACGGGGAGTTCAGTGTCACAAAATTTTGAGGTCGGCGGGAAAATCTCCCGCGACCCTGATTCGAGCAGTGGGAAGTTACCATCATAGCCTTCGGAACAGGCCTACGGATGACGGTTGGTAGGGGGCTGTTTTCGTAACTTCAGGTTCACCCTACCCAGCCAACCCCACCCCGGCACCCAGAGTAGTACACCTGAATACTCCCCATTTTCTATCCCCACCGCAAAATAGACTTCTCCACGGCACCGCAGCCTTCGTGCTCCTCCCCTTCTACATCGGCGCACTCGTCCACCGCAGCGCATCTGCCTCATCGACGACCTCGTACGCCGCACTGGAGCCGGTCCACCGTCGTCGTCGTACACGGAGCCTCTTCCCCGGCACCGTCTTCCACGGTCTCGGATCTGCTTCCCGGAAGCCGACGCCAAGCGCAGAAGCACCACCGTCGTGGACAATGAACTGACTCCCGTTGCCGACCATGACTCACAGAGGCCGCCGCGACCATCGTTCTCCTCCTCGATTGGTAATGTGTGTATTGAATCACTTAGCAGTACATGTGCAGTTCCAATTTTGTTCATACCTACCCTTCAAATTTCCTGGGTGCTATTGTTCCCGTAAAAGTAATTGGTTATAGCCTCCATTGTCCAACAGAATATCAGCTTGTAATTGTGCGTCGCTCCTGTATCGCGCTGTGCTTGGGTAGGTTTTTCATCTGCAACCAGTAGTGTGGCAAATGATGGAAAGTTTTTTAGAACTAGCAAGATGCCCATGCGTTGCACGCATCAAGATGCATTTGTATGAGTAGTTTATCTTGTGGGAGAAAAGGATGAACGAGGGAAGGCCTTATTTGCAAATCTGGAGAGGGGTGTGGGTATCTTTTTGCAAAATTGCCATTGTTTCCTTCCTATCTGTCAGATATAAATCGGACGGCCTATATTGCAGGATGGCAGGCACACCATCATCACCAACTCTGGTTTTTTTATAAGAAAAAGTAGAGAAAAAAGTAGAGAGTAGAGAGTAGAGAAGTAGAGATAAATATTAAATATAAAATAAATATAACAGTAGAGAAGAGAGTAGAGATAGCAGAGACGTCGGGAAAGGATTGCGCGCGCGCGGGAAAAAGCGGCCGGGCGTGCGCTAGTTTTGGCGCGCGGCGTCCGGCGCGCTTTATAAAATCCAACGCCCTCCCACCGCTCTGTGCCTTGCCACCGCTCTCTCCCCGCTCTGTGCCTCGCCACCGCTCTCTCCCCGCTCTTTCTCGCCTCGCCGCCGCCGCGCCACCATGCCGCCGCGTCGCCGGGAAACTTGGGGATACCGCGGCGTCCGCGCGCGCCCCTCCGGCGGCTTCTCCGCCGAGATCCGGTTCCGCGGGATGCGCCTCGGCCTCGGCAATTTCGACACCGCCAACGAGGCCGCCCGCGCGTACGACGCGGCGGCGTGGCGCCTCCGGTGGCCTCATAGAACATTGAACTTCCCCAACGTGCCGACGCGGGAGCGGGCACAGGAGCTCGCGCCTCTGCCGCGGCTTATCACCGACGAGGATCGTCGCGACAACCGGAGGCGGGAGCACCGTCTCGGCATCGCCGAGATGGACGAGGAAGCCATGGCGCTGTGGCGCCAACGCTTCCCGCAGGACATCATCAACGAGCGCGAGTTCTACGCGCAAAGGAGGGCGGAGAGGGATAAGAGGAGGGCGGAGCGAGCCGCCTATCGCGAGGACAAGCGTAGGCGAAAAGCGGACGCTCAATTCAACATGAGGCTAGGAGCAGCGTCGCCCTGGGAATCCGACGATGATCGGTATCTTCACGCCTACAGTCAGACGTCGGAGGAGGACATCACCGAGGAGGAGTCGGACGACGAGGAGTAGTTGAATAATCTATTTTTTATCTATCTATGCTGAGAACTATCCTCTACTCTCTAGTCTCTACTCTCTATCTCTACTTCTCGATCTCAGCACTGTAAACGCTTTTTTAAAGCGCCGCGCGTTGCGATTCTGTTGGAGATGCTCTAACATGGCAGACGAGTGCTTTAATGTTGCCCACAAGATGCGCGAGTATTACTAGTAGTATATTTTTCTTGCCATGTTGAGATTTTAAAACCACGAGTGCGAACATGCAGAGGAGCAATGAAGACCAAACACGGGATATTGGGGACATCTTCAAGGAGCGTGGCAAGTTAAAGAGGAGCTGCACCGAACCTGTAAAACGAGCTTTGGTAAGTAACACCCTTTCAATTACTTTCGTTTAGCCTCGTGTTCTTCGATGTGTATATGTTGTAGTTTCTGTTTCTCTTAAGCCTCGTGTTCTTCGATGTGTAATAAGAAGAGTCTTAATCGTCCTAATGCTTTCGTTTTTAGCTTGATGTAGGAAGTGGGTGTTCTCACCTTGTAGTCTGTTTTTATATTTTTTCCTTTTGAATTCACTTCTCCCAGTTCTGTTTATCTGGCTTCTACTAAATGGATCTGGGTTGCTCTGAGTATTGATCTAAAAAAGAAGTAACTTCATGTCAGGATGCAGTTCCTGCGAGGAGGGAAGTATGGTCAACCTCGAGATCATGTTTCCAAAATGAGGCTGGATTACACACAAGGTGCCAGTTCCCTAATGATGCTGGATTAGACACAAGGTGCAAATTCCCAGATGATGCTGGATTACACACAAGCCAGGTGGAGTCGTCAGCTGTTCGTGTCCTCGTGGCTCTAGTAAAGGCTGAAAGAAAGCGTGCAGCAGCCCTTGAGAATGTAGCTGAGTTCCTGAAGAAGCGAAAAGAGCAATCAGATGCTCTCTTCACCCATGCCAAAGAAGAGATGGAAGAAGCCAGAAATAAGCTAGCAGAGGCAGAGCAGGCTAGGCGTCTCCTGCTATCTAAAACTGTTGTCAATACAAAATTTCCTTCATAGTAGCTAGGTTCAAATGTTTATCCAGTCAGCATGCCTGTTGTGATGTCCGTGCATCTACTGATGTGGCACAAAATATTTTTTTCGGGTCATGTAATAACAGCAATTACTTTCCAAACAATAACAGACGAAGCATTGGACATGGTATAGTTCACGCGCAAGCCCGACATTCCAAGTTCAACTTCCACATCAAACTCATGTTCACAGATATCTGCACATTCATACATAATGTCCACAACCATGATTCACTTCAAAGCCAAAAAAATTGAGGAGAGTTATGAATAAAGAAAAACCTCTAGTTCCTGCTACCAGTGCGAGCACAACAAGTCAAGACCATGCGTAATTAATTATATTTTGGTCATTTTTTGTGTTCTAAAATGCCGGCCGGCTCGCGGAAGGACGTGTTGCCGGCACACGCGCGGATTCAATGAAGGCAGGCGGGGCAGTCTGAAGCCGGTTGCATGCGGCGAGGAGGCGTGTTCAGCCGGGCCTGCAGCGAGTGGGGCCCTCTTGGCCGGCGCGCCGGTTCAATGCCTGCGCTATGAGAGGTCGCGTCCGTGTCAGAGCAATCACTCCCTCCAGTCCTTTTTTGTTTGGGTATAACAAAATCTCGTTTTCCATTCACATTTTACAAGTAAAATTCGTGGACAAACTTTGACCCAAAATACGATGGGGACTAGTAAACCAGAACGGAGGTAGTAGTTTTTTTAATCAAAGAAGGGTTTCCCCCTTCCGATTTTCATTACTGAAAACCAACATCTAAATCTAAACCATAGTATTTGCCCTAGAACTACCAGGTTCAACATCTCGCAACATAAACCCATACAACCATACGCCAAGGAGGTACGTAGTACTATGAATTCCATTTTCGCTCCATACCAATCGTTCTAAAAACTACTTAGTACTTATAACGCGCCATTGAAAATCGGAACTCTTAACCCCGCTAAAAAATGATATTTTAAACGTGGCTACTCGATCTGTGGCAACTGGCGAGCCACCGCCTCCAAGTCGTTCACCTGTGGTCCCGACCATCAACTCCTACGGATCAAATTATCACGCGAGCTGACTATTCCTACAAAGGTGCGCTCCACCACGTACCCGGTACCCGCGAATGCAGCAATCGTGCACCTAGGGTTTTAGGGTTTATTTGTTAACGTTGCCTTTACGTAACACTCATGTGTGCGAGACAGCGAGAGACCGACTGCGTGCGTGCGCCTCTTCTCTTCGTATATGTACTCCACCGTTTGTCTGGTGTCCAAAAAATTATAATAACTACTAGCAATGTGCCAATGCGTTGCCACACGATCAGAGTAGATTAATACATATTCACCGATTTGATAGAAAAAAGTCTAGTTTTGAAATACGTATATCACTAAAAAATGTTATGTTTCACTCAAAATATATTCCTTTGGCGGTTTTGATGAGATAAGGGAGGAATGTTGTTGGTTTCAAGATTCGAGAAGTGGTATATGTCTAATTTCTACTCTTACTAGCAAGATGCCCGTGCGTTGCACGGAACATCAAGATCTTGTGGGAGAAAAGGATGAACGAGGGAAGGCCTTATCTGCAAATGTGGAGAGGAGTGCGGGTAAATTGCCATAGTTTCCTTCCTATCCGTCAGATATAAATCGGACGGCCTATATTGCAGGATGGCAGGCCCACCATCATCACCAACTCTGTTTTTTATCCCTACTCTTATAAAAAGCATAGTCGGTGATGATCGTGTGCCTGCCATCCTGCAATATAGGCCGTCCGATCTATATCTGACGGATAGGAAGGAAACTATGGCAATTTTGCAAAAAGATACCCACACCCCTCTCCACACTTGCAAATAAGGCCTTCCCTTGTTCATCCTTTTCTCCCACAAGATAAACTACTCATACAAATGCATCTTGATGTTCCGTGCAACGCATGGGCATCTTGCTAGTTGTTGCAAAAAGCCCATGTGTGTGAGAGAGAGAGGGAGAGAGGAGGAGGACGGAGTGCATGTGTGACAAAGACACAAAGAGTGTGTGTGCGAGAGGTATCAGCTTAAAATGAGGCGATAGTGTGTGTGTGCACGATCGAGAGGGCGTGTCTCAAGAAGGGAAGAAAAATCTACATAGATACAAGGAGCGGGAGAGAGACATGTATGCGATAGTGGAAGCACGAGTGTGCGGGTGTATAAACCTATCTAGAGGCTAGTCGATAAATGTTTGTGAGAGAAATACGAGTCGGGGGTGCGAAAGCGAGAGTTTTGTGTGTGAGAGAGAGAGACGGTAGTCGGGAAGGGGAGTGGAAGCAGGAGTTGTGTGTGTGTGAGAGAGAGAGGGGGGGAGTTTGTCTGATCGGTAAACAAATGAATAATGTCAGTCTGGGATGGAGACGAAAAGGAGACCGCAACAAATGTTGTGTCTACAGGAGAGAGAGAGAGAGTAATTTTAGTGGTATGATTCATATCTAGAGACATATAGGGTGTGTGAGAGAATCCCATAGAGAGAAAGACAAAGTGAAAGACGAGTGGAGACTGTGTGTGTGGCGGTGAAAAAGAAAGCTTAGGTACCTAGTGATACGAGAGAACGGTAGAGACGTGAGAGATAATGAAAACCGTGTAATGTATAATGATAGGGAGAGTGTGACACTTCTCAAGGGAGACGTCGAGAGACCATGTTTGCGAGGATAGGAGAAACATGAAGTGAGCGTGCGGGTGAGCTGGAGAAAAGAGAGTGATAGCTACATGAAGGAGCATGCATGCGAGAGAGATGGGCGTGAAAGGAGTGAACATAAAAGGGATTCAAATATTTGAATTCGAGATGATGATACATGTAATCCATACTCGAACCAAAATTGATCTATCAAACATGCATACTCATATGAATTCACGCGCATCTATGTTATTTAATATGTAGATATTACTGATCCATACATTTTAGTAGAACATAATTTGGTTTAATTTTTTGAATTCAACCTTATGATTTTGAGATCATTGTATTTGTAAATCATATTATACATATAAAGGAGCAGAATTCTTTGTTGTGCTTTTGAAAGTATATATAAAAAATGATGTATATAGAATTTTATTCCAATCGAAAATGGATCCCGCCCGAAAAAAATAGAATACAAACGGGATTCGAATTGAGTTGGCACGGTAAACATGCACTCTACAAAATTTGAACGAAGCGGGGAAAGTCGCAGTAACTGCCCGAAACCAAAATCTGCGAGATGGAAATTACTACTGCCTATCCCTGCCACGCAAAGCCTATCTGCTCGATTTCTATAGGTTTCGATAGGGGTAGGTTTGTAATTTCACTCAAACGTGACATAACCGCCTCTCACCCGGATTCATACACGGTGGGCGCCAAAACACAGTGTGTCCTCGGCCGAAATCGACTCCCTCCGCGATTCATACACGATGGGTGCCAAAAACAAACTCTCGCCGACAAATATTCGGTGTATGCGAGATTACCGTCCTATCCCCAACCGACTAATATTGCTGTGATGTAGGAAATTTGAAACGGGGCTAAGTTTGTAAATTTCCTCGCATTTGAGACAAGCGCGCCCTGAAGACATGGTTCCCCCTTCCTCTCCACCTCCATTTCCCCATTCGTACTCCGTGGGCGCCAAAACACCCTCTCCACCCCAGCCTCCTCCGTCCGCCACCCCATCCACCGCCGTCCTCCTCCACCATGCCGGAGCTGATACCCCGACGCCGCCGTCCATTACAAGAGATCGACCTCTCTCATCCACGGCTTCGGACCGGGATCCTTGCATCCCGTCCTCTCGCTTCATCCCCGCCGTCGTCCACCTTGCCGGCGCCGCTCCTACGACCGTCTCGTCCACCGCGCCCCGCCGCCACCGTCTACCCTCCTAGATCTGCTTCCACGCCGCCGACAGCCATCGCTACCGCAGCACCGTCAAATTCTCAGCAGATGCATACACGGCGCCGCACCAGAGGCGGTACTCTTTCGTATCTGCTCAACTTATTTATCGCAGCAAGAAAATAGATCGCCACTGCTTTACTCTGATTTCTTGTCCATCACTTACTTGCTAGTTGAAAGCAAACATTGGTTGCGAAGTTGCCTTTGTCCGGTTTGCACCTTCAGATCCGCCATGGCACGCTCAACACTATACTCCCAATGCTTATGGTTTTCCCCTTTTATATTCCACACTAGTTAAATCACAGTAGACTAAATTTCAAAATTGGGTCAGTCGATTTTTCAGAGCTCGCCGGAGTTCGCCGGTGCGAACGAAGGGGCTCGGGTGGGGACTTTGGTTGTGGGGGGCGGTGGTGGGGCCTCGCCGAACGAAGAAAACTCGACGCGGGTGGGGGCGGGGTGGGGGTGGGGTGGCGGAGGAACACAGGCGGTGGGGGCCGGTGGTCCGGCCGGCGGCCCGTGCGGTGTTCTGTATGGGAAGAATCAGAGACGAGGAAGAAGAAGGGTTAGGAGACGTAGGATCTTCATCCAACCGCCTGAAATGGTCGACTGACCCAAATGACAAAAGTCACGCGACTTGCATGCAGACATGCCTTTATATTCAGTACCATCATCGTACCTGCTTAGCACTGCTCCTGAATCCATCAAGCTAAACAACGTGCCACTCATAATTCCAAACTTGTTGCTCAAGTACGAATCTGATATGATGCTGATATTACTAAAACAGATAACATTTAATTGGTCAGCTAATGTTCCTACTTTACTTTCGAAAAAGCACGTGCACCACATATAGAGAGACAGCAGGGAGTTGCTTTCTTAATGCGCTCTGGTTCATCATGTGTGGGCACTGCGCAACGAACATTTTATTATCCAAAATCTGCTTGCTCTTCTTTAGCATGTTCCTCTTCCGTTCTTCTTTAATAAGTACTCTCTCCGTTCCTAAATACAAGTCTTTGTATAGATTCCACCATGGACTACATATGGAGCAAAATGAGTGAATCTACACTCTAAAATGTATCTGGATACATCTGTATGTGATCCATAGTGGAAATCTCTACCAAGACTTATATTTTGGAACGGAGGGAGTATGATAGTAGTACAGTATGTTCCTTGTAGTGAAGATGAGCAGGGACATTTGCAGTGTAGAGGTCTATACGGTCGGTTGTGATGGACACTTTGAACTCTTCGGGCCTCTTTGATTCGTAGGATTTTGTAAACATGGGAATAGGATTTGTAGTGGCCTGCCCACTTGAATCCTATAAGAATAGCAAGGAAATGCGGGGAGCTGTGTCGCCTTTGAGAGTTACACTGATATTAACAGTACCGCACCTTCAGTTGAAGAGAGCTGGTATCCGAAGCCTTTCTAGCCGTACCGGCAATACTAGCACATATATTCCAGCAAGTTCCACTTTGCTGATTTTACTCTGATGCTTACGGTTTTCCCGTTATATCTACACTATGATCTGTGTAGCTGCTTTGTGTCGCACTAGCAGCAGTCCACTCTTGAAGCTAAACACCGCAATGACTTACAAAATTGGCACCAAGGCATTGAGTGCCATTCTGGATGCAATGAAACTCATACGCTCCCCACCTGTTGATTCTTGTTCAGAATATGATCCTAATGACTATTCTAACCTCGAGGAGTCAAAGGCAGATGGCCTGTCCTGTTCACCCATCAAGGTGCCTGTTCTAATTTGGCAAGGTTTTATTGATTGCGCGTATCTTGCATATGTTGTCTTGCATTTCTTCTACTTTGTTGCACCGCCATCTGCTTAGTTTACTCATCATATATGTCGAGATGCCATGCCCATCCATTATCAATACATATTCCATCTGTCATCATACCATGTTTTTCCACTCAAATGTTGTTCTTGTGCATCAGACATCAAAAAGGAAGAGGGTGATTGCCGAACCTGAAGGAGCACCAGCAAAGTCCTTGAAAAACGTGGTTGTGCCGGAGAAATCAGACAGCACCCCACTTATATTGGCTGTACAACCAGTGACACAAAACGTAGGACCGACTCCAGCAGACTGTACCCATACTTCACTGGCCACACCACTAGCCCCACCACACAGGACCTGCACTCCAGCAAAAGGTATGCCGATTTCAGTTGCCATAGCACCAGCCGTACCACAGAAAAATCCCACTCCAGCAAAAAGTACAGCAAGTCCACCGGCCGAAGACCTATCCCAACTGCAGAGACGGCCAATTCCTGCAGATTGGAACCCCATTCCAGTTATTCCCAGTTTAAAAGACAATGCTTTCAATGTTGTTAGGGACTACGTGCATATATTCCCATCATGGGAAGATTATAGTGAAGACAAACACCATTTTCACATCTTCCTGTCCCACTTACGTGTAAGTGCTATTATTCATGGTGATTATTTTCCTGTTTTCTGCTGATTGAACACATCAATGATTTACATTACATTGTTGTAAGTAGGCGAGGGTCAATCTGGATAGTCATGACGAGCAAAGCTTGCTTGCGCTTTTCAAGGAAGCATTGCAGCAGTATTGGTGTTACCTGAGGAAATCACACTTTGATGGCAAGTCTATAAACGAATTTCTGGTGAAGTCTCCTGTGCTAAATTTAGAAGACATTGAATGGAAAAACCTTGTTATGCACTGGTCTCGTTCCGAGGATGAGGTACTGTCTATGATATCACATGACAATTTGAACTTCTACTTTTCCGCATGTGCCTTACGGATCTTTTTTGCAGGAAATCTGCTCGAAAAAGAATTCCGGTTTGAAAAGAACGACATGATATCGCAAATATACTGCCCGCTGCTTTGCTCTTGTTAGTACCTGTTGTCCTGTATCACTGTACTTGCATACATACCTGGTTCATTATGTGACAGCAGTATGCATGATAGCTTGCTTATCAATTGTTCGCTCCAAATTATCTGATCTGTATGAATGGTTACATTAGTGTAGAATATATCCAATGCCAATGAAAATTTTTAGCTCTGCATTGTTCTTGTAAGTACCTGCTGTCCTTTATCAGTGTACTTATATTGACAGGTAGTTGTTCATGTACCATCACTCTGCAGCTTATTTTCCTTTGCCCTCCATTTTCTACACATAAGATCTATATTTACTCTTACCATAAGGTTGGATAACACCGATGGTACTGAAGAAGTTTAGCTCTGCATTGCTCTTGGCTGTACCTTTTGCCTGTATCGCTGTACTTACATTTATAGCTACTTGGTTATGTAGCATCACTCTTCATCTTATCTTAAATATTCTCCATTTTTTCTTATATTGTCACATCTATATTTACTCTTAACAAAATGTAGAATAAAGGCAATGCTTATGAAGAAGATTCTGTGGTAAACTTCTTGAATTGCCCCCCCCCATCAGCATGGACAAGGGCTTTATAGAGCCTGCCTTCACCAATAATGTAAGTTTGTCCTTCTCAAGCCTTCAAACTTTGTTGTGTATATTTGGTTAGGCATGACTGCAACAGCTGTTTATTTTTGGTGTTTGCATTAAATTGCATGTTTAAAGTTTATTATGTAGTTCATAAACAAAAGTTTGTCCTTCTCAATTTAAGTTTTCAGTTGTACAACCAAGTTCCTTCTTCATACCATGTAAATTAAACTATACAGAGCAAGTGATCTTCTTTTGCACTGCATGTATGCTTCTGTTCTTGATCCGTAATCCAGTGGTGTGGTGAACCTACCCACTACAGCACAATGTCATATTCTGCAATGTCTTAACTATGAACAATGTCATATCATTCTACTATTATTTAAACCGTCTCTTTATTTGCCAATCTGAAATGGGATAAATTGACAGCACACTAACCATTGATACTTATGAGTTCTTGATCTGTAATCGAGTGGTGTCGTGAAGCTGCCAACTCCTTCACAATGTCATTTCCTGCCATGTCTTGACCTGAACAATACCATATTGTGTTAATGCAATTTTAAACTGTGTCACTTTATTCGTCAGTAAGAAATGTGATGAATTGTCAGCACTGATACTTTTATGTGCAAAACCTGTCATCTGTCTGCTTGTTTATCTTTCAGAGTGAGGAGGATATAAGTGTTAAACAAGCGCAGTCTCATCAGCTTGCTCAGCTGCTTGCGCTGCAGCTCCCCAGCAGGGCTAACCTTTCTTGAACTCTATTGAAGTGCTGTCGGTTTTGTATATTATTTTGTCGGCGTGTTTAGTTGCACTGGTGGCGATCTTTGATGCCCCGTGTATGTAATCTGCTGTCTGCTTGTGCTTTATTATCATAGTGGCGAACTTTGATGCCCAGTGGATGTAATATGCCGTAATTTCTTTATTGTATAGTCTAGGTTTTTTCTTATTCACGATGCTGCAGTTATTTTACTGTATATATATCCTGTCTTCGCAGTAAACCGGCCAAACCGTAAAATTACGGTACATAATCGGGCCGTCATGCAATCACGATGTATGATCCGCATCATGGGCCCCGTCATCTTGGTCCGTTAAAAGGCCTAAATGTAAACTGGCCCACTAGTAGATTCGGGCCTTTAATAGGCCGAGTAAACCGCCGGCCCTCTTTTCGCAAGAAAACTCAATGGGCTTTTAGGAGGCTGAGAAGTAGGTTGGGCCTGAAACGTGCCGAACAGCTCACGGGCCGGCAGCAGCCCGAAATGGACCCCGGCCCATGATTGTGCCAATCAAATCACGGGCTTTTAACAGGCCAAAATTGTCTCGGTCCTTGTTTGGCCCAATCAGATTATCGGCTGCGAGCAGGCCGGATGCAAACCGGGCCGTAGTTAGGCCCAACTATATGACGGGCTTTTAACAGGCCGAAATTAATATAGGGTCGAAATGTTAAACGGGCCCTTAACAGGCCGAAACTAATATCAGGCCAAATTACTAAATGGGCCTTTAGCAAGTGGGCCCAAAAGCA
>NC_057796.1:399506470-399536194 GCF_018294505.1 Triticum aestivum | reverse complement strand
GCCACGTAGAGCGGCAATCATATTGCCCACCTCCGCGGATTGGATGGACGAGCCGCTGCACGCAGAGGGGGAGCGGCTGCCATCCATCAGATCCATAGCATCCTCCAATGCACAGCTCAAGGCGGGCCCGGGGTCAGCCCTTACCCGCGATTCCCGGGACCAGCCCCCAAAGTCCACTGTGGTCAACGCCCGCATGGTCTCAGCGGGCCCCAAAGCAGCGCAGTCTGGCGTGCCCAAGGAGCCAGCCCCACTAGGCGTGATGTCACCACCTTCAGCGCCGGCGATGGTGCGGCGCCGCGTCCACCGTTCCGGCGAAGGAACGCCTGACATATCCACCGTTGGACTCCTCCACTCGCCTCGCAGAAGAACCACCCCCCTCCATCCAGCGGCCCGGCGAGACAGCACCGGGGCCATGGCCGTCATCAGACGGCGGGGAAGGGGGCGGGGGTGGCCGTGGCGAAGAGGGAGGTTGCGGCGGGCGAGGCACCGCCGGGAGGTCGCCCACCCGACGGATCTCGATGGGATACCGCAGGGTGCCGGCTCGGGCCCGGGAGTGTCTGGAACTGCCATATTCGCGTTCCAGCTATTTCCACTTCAGATCCCGTCTCCGGCAATACGTTTTTTGTGTTCAATCCTCTGGTTTATTCCCGGGTTTTTTTAAACTGCACAGTCCAAGTGGTTTTCACCGGTCTATTGAGGAACGGCCGATGGAGCTTAGTTAACCACCAGGTTCGCCGACTCTCATGTTTCAGTCCGGTTTGGTTGTGAAATAAAAAAAGTTCTTTGCTAATTTGATGGGAAGCTTGTATAAAATAGCGGGTAGTGCCCGGTGACATGCCGTGCCACATGAATTGGTAAGCTATTTTGTTTCCTTTTGTAATTTTGTATAAATCATCTCAAGACTTGATTCATTGCGAAGTAGTTCATACAAGGAAAGGATAGGCGGCATTGCCGCGCCTCGCCTATAGATAACAATGTATGTTAATACATAGCGTATGACTATTTTGTTAATGGTGTTGTTGTCTGCTTTTTTTTATTCGAGGGAAAGATGTTTGTATGTTTAAAGTACTGTTTGTCTTTTGGTTTGATGAAAATCGTGAGAATTTTTTTTTATCGACCTGTTTGATCAATTGGATGATTATTTACACTGATATTATAGTCTTGGGCCTCTTGTCCTTTGAACCGAATACATTTTGTATGAAAGTTATATGGACTATCAAAGGCGATTCGAAATGATATCTAAATACTACGCTTCAAACATATATGTATCTCGGTTGTACTTCAGATTAATGTTTTATGTCACGTGCACTTTCCTATATCGTGCAAGAATCCATGTATTTAAATATCATCCGCGTACATATTCAGGACCTGCTATATGTAACTTATATGCAAAATGTATGCATCACGAAATTCACTCGTATATTTATCTGCCATATCTCCCCAAGAGGTATTTAATTAATCATCTAGGTATTTAAAGATTATGTACAACATTCATATTCATGAACATATATTTTGAGTTGTTGCTTGTTGTATATTTGCAGCTAGTTGTTACTATGTCATGTTGATGCAAATATTATTATCTATTGGTGAAACACTAGCCGCCGGGGGCGCTTCTTCCTTCCCTCCCTCTCTCTGTTGCCGCCGAGGGACGTCGCTGGGCTAAGCCCATGGACCGACAGCGCTGGCGGGGGTCTCCCTCTCTCCCGCGTCATGAGAGTGGTGTGGAGCCCCTCGGCGTGAGGAGGTGCGGCCAATCTAGCCTTGGCGACGCGGCGGTCGGCCCTGCCTCGGGTGGCGGCGAGGGTTGTCTGCAACGGCGCGGTGGCAGGCCCTGCCTCGGGCGGCGATGGTTGCGGGCGTGGCGGCCGGCACTGCCTCAGGCAGCGGTGATGGCTGCGTTCGGCGGCGGCGTGGAGTGCCTGGTGGACAGGTCAGCGGCATGCGTGGTTTGGCCTCCGGTCAGATCTAATATGGCCGGCGGCCTGCTCCCTGCGTGGCGACACAGATCGGTGGGCACACACGATGCTAGATGGAGGTTCGTAGAGCAGATCTGGTTGAAAACCTTGCTCTCGGCAAGTTGCCAAGGCCGGCGATGGCGGTGCCCTTCTGTGTTGTTCCCTTCTTGTATGTTGGAGTTGTGTCGAATATAGTGTACAAGGTAAGTTACAGTTGGACTTGTAGTTGTATTGTGTTTAGATAGGATATGGAGAGTGTCCTAATAGGACACTTGTATCCTAGGCCTCTTATATATAGCGAGGGTAGACACACGATGTAACCTATTTCAACATAATAGCATAGGCGTGCAAGGGGGAGCCGGCGGCGTGTGCCAGCGCCCGGGTGGTCGGTGTGCGGTATTGTGACGGTGTCACGGAGAGAAGCGCCCGTAGTCAGGCCCCGGAGATGTAGCCATATTGGTGAACCTCGTTAACAAATCTCGGTGTCGTGCTCATGTGATTTCTTGGTCCTCGAATGATCGACGGTATGCCTCGGATTTATTCTAACATTGTAGACATTGTTAATGTAGTATGATATCCCGAGCTCGCACCTAGTCATGTATTTTCAGCAAAATTCACCTGAATATGTGTCTGCCTATCCTATAATCCTATACGTGCCTGATTTTTTTTCACATTTTTTCAAACTTGTAGATATGAGTTCTCATTAAGGTTGCGCTTAAAAAGAGAGTTTACATCAAGTTGTTGCATAAGATTCATCTTCTTGAGATCCTTCTTGCACGTGGCTTTCCTCCTCGATGACCATATATATCACCCACAAAGTGACCGGCACTCCGAACTGCATGTGTGAGAGGTTCTCGATCAAAGAAAATAACCAGTGTTTGCCTGCGAATCTGAAGTAGCATCAAGATGTTGCGCAAGCTTGACAAGAACCCAAGTGCCCCTGGCTACTGAAAATTCCAAAAGTTAATGCCTCCACGAGTCCTGTACCGCATAATCCACAGGAGCTGGAGTTCGTCATACAGTATGTCTGGGCTCTAATCATTTTGTTCAGCCGTAATCTGATGGGCCTTGTGCAGAAGATCGTGAAACGAAGGGCCCTATTGGCCTGTGGCCAATCTAAGGCGAAAAAAAAAACAATCGGGAACAGTCCTTCTATTCGACGTCACGTTCAATTCTTTCAAACGAGTTTGACCCGATTAGGGTTCTGAATACTTCAGAACATAACAGCAGCACATGGTCGATCCCAAATAATAAAAATCACAAAGCACGGAACGATCTTTAACAGGGGCGGAGCCAGGATGAAACACGAGAGGGGGCAATGAGGTACAAAATTTCTTTTTCTTGAGAAATGTGTATACAAACTAATGGCTAGATCCTTTAAGAAACTAACCACACAAAGCATACATATGTGGAAGAAAAGCAAAAAATCGTATGAGCACACACGTAAATATGAAAAAAAAAATCATTGCCAAAATAAAAGTAAACTAACCACTTTAGGCACAATAAGTTGAGGAATATGAATATGTCGTTCATTTTTGTTGGTACGTCCGTGAATTCCAGCCTTCAAGCTGTAGGAAAAAGAAAAGTGTTTAAATGTAAAGAGATAATGTAAACGTTGACTGCTAAAAATATAAGCTTGAGCACATTACCTTCCATTTAGATGATTGATATTAAAATCTGTAAGTATCCTCCTTTTAGGTGGATCCCAAGTAAGCTTGTTCAGATAGATCGACTATTTCAAGCATACTACCAGTTGCGGATTTTGTAAAAGAAATTGTCCATTAGCTTTCTAAATAAATTGAAGTACGTGAAGGCAGAATATTACTATAGTCCAGAGATTTATTCTACTCCCATGTGCTCAAACTTATTCATATGAAATTATTACATAAGCAAGATTAAATCAACCTAATTACCACGGAATCAGAATAGACTGAAAATATGAAAATTAGAAGCTAAAAATGAGAACTGAACCTAGGGCTTACCTTGATTGAAAGATTGATGAGTAGCGCACGTATTTTTTCTCCTTGGGACGGCGACCCAGCCGGCCAGCCGGGGTGCATGGTTCAGATCAAGGCTGATTGTCGGAGGGGAGGCCTGTACGTAGCTTAGAGTTGCAGGCGTTGACAGCTTCGGCTCGTCACGGCGGTCGCATGAGCAGCAGATTAGTCAGGAGCCAGGCGGCGGCGCATAGGTTTCCAGCGATTTGGCAAGCAACTGCCCGTATGCATCTGCCTGCTCGTATAATCTCTACATGGGCTGCAACTCACACATGAGTAGATGGGCTTTATATGACAAAAAAATTAAGGAGTGGGGGCAAATAGCATGGGCTGAGCGGGGGCAACGATATTACCCTCGGCCTGGTATACGTGGGCAGAAAAATTGAGTGGGGGCATTCGCCCCCAAAACCTTGTACGTAGATTCGCCCCTGATCTTTAATACATCGACCTTTCTCTGTGCTCGTCGTGGATACGAGCAAGATGTATCTAATGCCGCTTGTCGGGCTTATCATCTCCCTGGCATCCGGTACGAGCTCACTCCTGTCCATCGCCTTCACCTGCCGGCTCCTCTATATCGTCATCTACAGGTGCAGAAACAACAGCTCGGACTCCTCCCCTTCCAACGACGGCGAAGGCTCTGGCTATTACGACGAGGAGCAGGGCGCAATCAACGAGGGAGAAGGCGACGGCGGCACGGGCACCGGAGGCGACAGATGCTGCATATGCCTTGAGCAGATGCCGGACGCCGACGGCGGCATGTGGCGGTCGCTCCGGGTGGCCGTGTGCATGGAGCAGACGACGCTGGAGGCGCAGATGTGCCGTCCGCTGCGCTGCGGCCATGCCTTCCACGCCGGCTGCATCGGCCAGTGGTTGAAGAGGAGCGACACCTGCCCGTCGTGCCGGAGCCGGACGTCGGCATGGTTTTCAGCACCACCACGAAGACTTGACGACGCAGATGTTTTAGTCCGCCTTATGATGTTTTGTGGCTTTGTGGGGGCTTCCTTGGGTTATCTTGGTGAATACATAGATAACCTTTCTTTTGGCAGGGATAGATAGCTATTTCTTTTTTAACACAGTCAGATAGATAGCTATTTGTTGACGACCAAGGAAGCAATGGTGTAGATATATAGATCTCGTCCTGAAGAGAATAGATCTAACCTGATTACTTTTAGATGTACCTGGAATTCATTGGGCACTCAGGTCTTCATATGCCATCATTTGTGTCATTTATGCCGGATCAACAAGCAGCACAGATAATTGGATAATTTTACAATTTTATTCATGCCATGGCCTTTAGGAGTATTTAGCAACATTAACAGGTAACGATATTGGTCAAAGGTGTATAGTGTCTACACGAAATTTAATTTGGAGCGAGTCAACCATCGCATCACTATCACCAGGATGTTCAGGTGGTGAGAAGCATGTTGCTGATGCTTGTATGGTTAGTGAACCAATAAGTGATCGTCCCGAGCACGCACCTAATCATGTATTTTCAGCAAAATTCACCTGAATATGCGTCTGCCTATCCTATAATCCTATACGTGCCTGAATTTTTTTCCACATTTACATTAAAAAGAGAGTTTACATTAAGTTGTTGCATAGAATTCATATATATTAGTAGTATGAAAATTCGCAAGTCAAAATCTCTATCCGTTTCTGCACGAGATCCTTCTTCCTTCCTTTTGTTGCGAGGAAGTTACCTTCGTCTTCTTCAGTTAGTCAATCTCTTGCAAATCAAAGCAACACGGGGTGACAAATCACAATCAAAAACCCACGTGATGTGCCACGCCATTAGCGACTGTTACCTACCTCCCGTGAAGAGGATCGTAGAGACTAAGAGACTGTCCCTGTCGACAGGATGCAGGCGCTGCAAAGCTCGCCAACCATGCCAGATTAATCAGGCAACATACGTCTATGCCCGGGCATAAATTGCTTCATATAGTACTAACGGTACAGCCTTGACTTTTCAAAACTTCGACCTTGTTTCTGCTTGCTGTTCGGACGGACTGGAGGATGTAGAGAAAGAAATAATGGCATTCTGCATTTACAAAAGCCGGGACTAAAAACATACTTTTCTCATCTTGTAAACAAAAAACAGCGTTCTTTTCGTGTTCTCGAGTTGCTGGAATGATCCGTGGTGGTAACAAAATTCTTTGGAAAAAGCAGCGTTTCAAGCGGAGACATTTTCTTAACAATTGAGTAAGAAAATCTGTGCACAAGAATATAGGCTACTTCTCAGTCTTTTAACAGTGCCGTCTGAAATACCCGCCACCAGGAGTGCTTTTTTACTCAATGTTGATCGTGTCTCACCTTCAGTTTTGGTTCATGGGTCATTTCTACAACAGCATGTTAGACTTCGTATTGTAGCCAACCTTATTGGTATTGAACTTGTATGTCATCATTATATATATGTGATAGGCCACCCCTTTGAAGGTTGAGCCAGTTTCCCCAAAACCTACGTTTTACATGGTATCGAGTCTAACCTAGGTCTTCCACCTCCACCCCACGCGCCGCCGCCGCCGCACCAAAACCCTAAACCCTAGGGCTGCCGCCGCCGGCGCCATGACCGCTTCCGCTTCGGGCGCCGCCAGCTCCGGGTCTATCCCCGCGTCGCTTGCCGCCCTCCTCAACCTCCCACCTCGCCCCCTGGCTCCGTCAGTACCTCAATTCTTCGGCACCACCGCCGTCGGCTCCCTGTTTTCAGCGCCGATCCCACCCTCACCGCCCGCGATGGCCTCCTCTGGATCCTCCTCGACACTCGCCGTCATCCCGGCGACCTCGGGGGAGACGCTGCCCGCGGAGCCACCCGCGGCCTCGCTCACGGCACCACCCGCGGCCGTGATCCCGATCGTCCCCGCGCCGCCACCCGCGGCATCGGTCGCGGTCGTGGATCCTGTCGCGGCTCCACCGCCAATCGTCCCTGCTGCTGGCGCAATCACGCCCACCGGGCCGTTCAACTTCGACAACTTGATCGCCATCCGACTCACGCCGGACAACTACTTGTTCTGGCGCGCCAAGGTCCTACCGCTGCTACGCAGCCGGTCTCTCTTCGGGTTTGTTGATGGTTCGCTACCGTGTCCTCCGCAGGTCAACCCTACCGTCCACGGCCCGGCCATCAACCCGGAACACCGTATGTGGGTGCAGCAGGACCAGGCGATCCTCTCTGCCATCCAGGGTTCCCTCGGCGACGGGGTCGCTGGCCTTTGTCTCTTCGTCGCCACCTCCATGGACGCCTGGACGACCCTGGAGCACGCCTTTGCCCGGGTCTCTACCTCCCGCTCGATGGCCCTTCGCAGCGAACTTGCCGACATTAAGAAGCTGGACTCCTCCGCTACGACCTACTTCAACAAGATGAAGGTGCTGGCGGACACGCTCACCTCTATTGGTCGGTCGCTTAGCGACGAGGAGTTCGCCGGCTTCGTCATCAAAGGCCTCGACGCCGACTACGACAATCTCGCCGAGGCCGTCCACAATGCCAAGCCAGCGATGCCTCCTCACGAGCTCTACTCACGCCTCCTCTTCACCGAGCAACGCGCCGAGGCTTGTCGCTCCTCCGCCACCATCACCGCCCAGCCGGCGGCCTTCTGGGCCTCTCGTGGCCAGCGCCCACCTGCCCCGTCACCTGGCAAGGCAGCCCCACCCCCTGCATCGACCCTGGGTGGGGGCCCTAACACACTACAACAGGACAGAGCTTTGGTAACATAGTGTTGTGTTACTATAGGCCCAAAACAGTGTTACTAGGCAACATAGTAACACGTTTTCAAACGTGTTCCATTAGACCGTGTTACTAAGTGGTGTCCACTGTCACATATAGTAATTGTTACCATATATCAAAAATTGTGTTACAATTAAGTTATAGTAACATGCATATTTTGTGTTACCAGACGCGTTGGTAACACATTTTTGTAACTATAGTAACACCCATAATAACATATTTTTGTAAACATAGATCATCGTGATAACATGTTTTTGTAACTATAGTAACACAACTTGTAACATAATATACAAATATCATAAGACAACACTGGTAACACATTTTGTAACTATAGTAACACCATCGGTAATAATACTATATTAGAATGGCAGCATAATTAATGTGTTTTAAAAATTATTAACCACAGAACTAGATACCCATTTTATGGAATATACATTTATTTAACAAAATCATTGTGGCTGCTCAAATAGTTAATTACTTTATTATGATGCTTGGCATCATTAAAATGATAGAGAAATTGAAGCACAACACATACACAAATTGAAAATATCAAGGTATTTATTATGAATATACGAGTGTAGGATACATATGCATTACAATAAATACATACCAATGTTATTGGCTAGACAGCATATCATTCATATATATTTTACTATAGAGAACACATCTATGGAGAATATTACACCATAGCATTTGCATCAATTCGACCAAAGAAAAAGATCTTCTGAATGGTGTTACATTTTTCAATCTATCAATGCAAACTACAATTATTGCTAAGTAAAATCTTCTAATTACATTTGCTTCTTCATCCAACAGAAGAACGGTTCAGCTGCAACTCCATTATGCTTCTTTTGAATCTGTAAAAGGAAAATGGACCTTACAGTTATGTGATTAAATGCACACAAATATAATTGTGGAATATGGAAGAAAAGACTCCGACTTACAAAAGCTAGAGGTTGGACAATTAAGTATCCTGAAGCAAAAGCATCACCAATTCTCTTGCAATCAGAGACTTACCTTACTAACTCCTCATTATCCAGAATAGGTTCATCTATGCACACAAGTGCAAATTCGGCACCTAACTAAATATCACCAACCTTAGTTTCTAGATCAATACTCTGAATAGTAGCATATGCAACATTTCGCTGGTTTGGATTTGTTAAAGTCTTTAAAACTACTTTGGATGCGACCTATATTATGATCAATATTATTATTCAACAACGATAATTATAGTATTTGCATGAACATTACTTCAATGGATACACATAGGCATAGTTCAGGAAGACTATCATGACCATTCACTTTCTTAGGGATACACATTCAGACTGCAAGTGGGACTAATAAAGGGATGCCCACACCTGCACGCATGTGTTAGGCGCAACGGCGGAGCCAGGAATTATACATAAGGGGGGCCGAACATTGAACGAAATTCTAAAATGCAACATGGTCTATGGAATATGTAGGAATTTTTCCAAGAAAAAATATAGGAATTGACCATGGATATGGCAAAATAGGTACTATTTTTACTAATAAAGAGTTGATAACATAGACATATCACATAGATAGCCCGAGAGCAAAATGTTGAATTATATGATGACGAACGAACAATTACCAATCGAACTGCATAGAACTTCTGTTGTATTCAATCCATCAAAGATGATTTTTTTTGGGTGCTACATTGGTGAAAATGCCAGCCAAAATTTAATTATTTATTTTGAAACAAAGTAACCAAGAGGTATCTATAAATTACAACACCAAAATTTGCCTTGTTTTCATGTATTTTTCATGTTACCTGCGTACTTTGCCTCATCCTACATCGTTGTGTTTGAAGTGCAGAATAGTGAGAGAGAGAGAGAGAGAGAGAGAGAGAGGGAGAGGGGGAGGGGGAGAGAGAGAGAGAGAGAGGAGGGGGAGAGAGAGAGAGAGAGAAGCCGCAGGGATGTGGCTGAACCGCTGAAGCAAAGGGAGCAAAAGTCAAAAAGGTTATTTACTTTTCACTGGTCAATGGGATCTTCTGTGATCCGTGCATTTGCCTAGATAATCCCATTTAATACTACATAGCAGTAAACTGTTGCGCTATTTGTATTTAGAGTTTCAACAATCACCACGTGGCAAACGTGTGGTAAACAACCTAAAAAAAAAGAGTTGAGACAACTCTACTTAGCTCTTGTACGAATCAAGATTAACTTGTTGTATCTGGACATTATGTGGACAGAGCAGAACAACTACACAGGAGCAAGCACATGCAAAGTGCCCCAATGCAAAAAAATTAGAGTGGCAGAGCAAAGCATCATCATACCATTGAGAAGTCAAAAGCAGAACATATGTGTTGTGATGTATGTGTGGAACATATGTGTTGTGATGTATTGTGTGCTTGTGGTTGTGCTGGGCATGTGCGTGTGTATGTGCTTTCTAGTACCTAACTAAAGTACCCGCAAGATGTTTTTTAACAGTAGACATTCCATGGGAAATTTATAAATAATATAAACATTCCATATGAGTTGTCAACAAGCGTGTTATGACTGCATAAACATATACCTGAAAACCAGTAGCCATGGTTACAGTGGCTTTAAGCAACATGGAACTGACATGCATAAACCCTTGAGGCATCAACACTAACCGAGCTCCTCGCAAACATTCTGTAAGAGATAAATAACTTGAGACAGAAATAGATGTACAACCAAAAGGTACAGGCTATAAGCACGCGGTAAAACCACATATTCAACAAATTTGTAATTAAATGTAGAACCTATTTTGCACATAATGTAACCAGGATGAATACTTGGTAAAAGATGATGGTATCTTACATTTACCTAAATAAAAAAGTAACCAGGATGGGTACTTAGTACAAGGTGATGCTATCACCCATTTGATTATATCAAACTCGCAGATGAGATTGAGATATATGAGAAATACAATAATTAAACTGGAAATGAACAGACGAGCTTCTGCTGTATTTTCATAGTGATTATTGGGATATACTACACTAAAATGACCATACATCTACTAGAACCTTTACCATGAAAACCACTATGTATTACACCTACATTCCCTGTCAGTAAAGTAGATGTTCGTGTTGCTCTCACAATCTCTACTAACCAATCTAACGGGTCGGAGTTTGCCGAGTGCAACACTAGGCAAAGGAGCAAAGCAAGCCTTTGCCAAGATTGACACTCTGTAGACCTGTTTAGCTGAATTAAAAAAATGCACAGGTACTCGGGTATATATATATATATGTATACGTGCCAGTTTGAGAGTATTCGAGTATGTACGGATATGTGACGAGTATTCAGGTATGTACATCTCCACCACGGGCAAGAACACATACTACTATTATTAGCAGGAGAATCAATTAGCAGCGGGCATGTACCCACGACGCCGGCCTCGCATCATGTCTTTCCACTAGTAAACAAACAAGCAAACAGCCTGCTGGATGGATTATGGTGGAAGCTAGCTTACATATGGATCGATTCCTCGTGGATCCTAGCAGATGACGAGGACCGGTGGCTCCTAGCGCGGGAGACGCGCACGGCCCATGCGCCCATTCTCCTCAAGCCTCTTCAATTCTTCATCGGCGCCGGAAGGAGGGATGGTTGCCGACGGTCCCGGCTGGATCTACCCATGGCTCCGACGGCTGCGCGCTCCTCATGGTCACCTCCTCGGGCCTCCTCGAGCCTGGTGGGGAGGAGGAAACGGCCCCGGGTCCCAGGTGCGTGGGTGACCTACAGAGAAAGGGGCGAGCGGTGGCGGCATGAGGCCTCCAGGCTAGCGGCGGTGACTTGCGGCGGCTTCGATCGCTAGGCGTGGGTGCGAAGGGATAAGGAGAGAGGGGAATAAAAGATAGGGCAGCCGCAGCCGTTCGATCTAAGCAAATCGGACAGTTACGAGGCGTGATCCGTGGGCAAGGCTACCCGACCAATCAAAACACAGGATACTCTTTTTAGTGTAATACTATATCTTGCACACAATTTTTTTTATCTTTTCTCCATTTCCTTTTCTTTTCTTTTCTTTTCTTTCATTCCTTCTCTTTTTCCTTCTTCTCTTCTAACCCTTGCCTACCTATATACAAGACTCTCGAAACAGGCTTCCGACCCGCTTTACATATAAAGCAACAACCGAACATAGTACACGGTCAAAAGATACAAGATGGAGAGGTAGCCCTCGTATCATGCAGGAACTATGCAACCGAAAAAGAAAATATGATAAACTGAGTACAACGACACGCTACGCACTAAACCACCTAGGCTCCGCGACAACATCCTCGGGAGGGAGAATGACGCTAAGCGTCGCCGCTGTCGAGTCCGTATAGGACAAAGGTCTTCACCCGGAACCCTGCCACAACAAGGAGCACCACGACGACGTCTTCGAGAAGATAGCGTCACCGTCTTCAGCAACAAAGCGCACAATTTTGCTCGGTAGCTCCCACGTACCACCCCAAAGTCTTCAGGACAAGCGAGACGATAAAAGATCCCCAGGTCCGGATCGGGGTGCCGCAACTGCCGAGGACAGAAAACACGCCCGAGCCACCCGCCGCAACCCCTCTCGCCGCCCACACCACCTAATATGAGACCATGCCAAGGCTTCATCAAAGTGGGGACATTCTAGAGGATCTTGGCATGTACTCTAGCGCAAAGTAGATCGATGCAACACTATATATAACCCATGTCAAACAACAGGGGCATGGGCTACTGGCTACTGTCAGTGTCAAGGGAAATGGGGTGTGCCGAGAACACTATAATTGTGTGCCCTACCATGGAATGGATCAAACCAACAGTTTAACTGTTATATGGTATGGCCAATGTGGATTGACTGTAAGAGCGAGATTACGATCTACTAGTTAATATAAAAGAACATTAAGGTTGAAGACAACTCACCAGAACCTATGCATCCTTGGCCGGGTGTCTCGGTGGTCTGATGGAGCATGCTTCTCTACCTCACGAGAGCTAGCATATTTGGTCTGCTATCCCGCCTGGTTCAACTCTGACCTCCCTTCGCTCCAGTACAGTGTCGACCAGAACTCCATCTGGTTGACAAGTCCATGAGCAACCAAAGCAGGATGGACAAGATGCTCGACAATCACTTTCGGACCTCTCTCTGTTCTGGACCAAGACGCTCGGTTGTCGCTGGTAAGATCTCTCTACGCTCTCATCACTACAAAAAAAGACACATCCGTGACATTTTGGGCCGAACGAAATTTTTTCTGTCATACATATGACACTTCTATGACGATAATTGTGACAAAACCCGGTATCATCATAGATGTGATGGGCTCCTACTTCTATGACAAAAAATCATGACAGAAAATGGGCTTTTCGTCCTGGTCGGGCCGGAGACGCAGCTGCATGACATTCTTTGGGTGGTCCATGACGGAAAAAAACCGTGGTAGAAGCGAGGGGGAGGAAAATTTCGGGGAGTTCCCGGTTACGGTGGGAGGTCGGGGGCCGAGCGATGCGCGTTTCTCTCGTACACGTATGCGCGTGTGTGCGAGGCGTTGGCTCTAACTGAACCCGAGCGAGGCGTTGGGCTCTAACTGAACCCGAGCGATTGCGCTGCAGGCTACGCGTTACTGAACCCGAGCGATCGATCGATGGCTGTTAACTGAACCCGATCGAGCGATTCCTTCGCTACTGCTGCTAACTGAAGCCGATCGATTGGATGAACAGTGAGCGTTGCGGGGGGGGTGGATGAACAGTGAGCGGTGGCGTTGCCTCTGGATGAACAGGACCCCGTGGTATGGAGGGCTGGATGAACAGTAGACGGTGGAGGGGTGCCCGTGGTGTTGGAAATATGCCCTAGAGGCAATGATAGAATGGTTATTATTATATTTCCTTGTTCATGATAACTGTCTGTTGTTCATGCTATAATTGTGTTATCCGGAAATCGTAATAAATGTGTGAATACATAGACCACAACATGTCCCTAGTGAGCCTCTAGTTGACTAGCTCGTTGATCAACAGATAGTCATGGTTTCCTGACTATGGACATTGGATGTCATTGATAACGGGATCACATCATTAGGAGAATGATGTGATGGACAAGACCCAATCCTAAGCATAGCACAAGATCGTGTAGTTCGTTTGCTAGAGCTTTTCCAAATGTCAAGTATCATTTCCTTAGACCATGAGATTGTGCAACTCCCGGATACCATAGGAGTGCTTTGGGTGTGCCAAACGTCACAACGTAACTGGGTGGCTATAAAGGTGCACTACGGGTATCTCCGAAAGTGTCTGTTGGGTTGGCACGAATCGAGACTGGGATTTGTCACTCCGTATGACGGAGAGGTATCTCTGGGCCCACTCGGTAATGCATCATCATAATGAGCTCAATGTGACCAGGTGTTTGGTCACGGGATCATGCATTACGGTACGAGTAAAGTGACTTGCCGATAACGAGATTGAACAAGGTATTGGGATACCGACGATCGAATCTCGGGCAAGTAACGTACCGATTGACAAAGGGAATTGTATACGGGATTGATTGAATCCTCGACATCGTGGTTCATCCGATGAGATCATCGTGGAACATGTGGGAGCCAACATGGGTATCCAGATCCCGCTGTTGGTTATTGACCGGAGAGTCGTCTCGGTCATGTTTGCATGTCTCCCGAACCCGTAGGGTCTACACACTTAAGGTTCGGTGACGCTAGGGTTGTAGAGATACTAGTATGCGGTAACCCGAAAGTTGTTCGGAGTCCCGGATGAGATCCCGGACGTCACGAGGAGTTCCGGAATGGTCCGGAGGTGAAGAATTATATATAGGAAGTCCAGTTTCGGCCACCGGGAAGGTTTCGGGGGTCACCGGTATTGTACCGGGACCACCGAAAGGGTCCCGGGGGTCCACCGGGTGGGGCCACCTATCCCGGAGGGCCCCATGGGCTGAAGTGGGGAAGGGAACCAGCCCCTGGTGGGCTGGTGCGCCCCCCTTGGGCCTCCCCTGCGCCTAGGGTTGGAAACCCTAGGGGTGGGGGGGCCCCACGTGACTTGGGGGGCAAGTCCCCCCTTTGGCCGCCGCCCCCCCTTGGAGATGAGATCTCCTAGGGCCGGCGCCCCCCTAGGGGCCCTATATATAGAGGGGGGGAGGGAGGGCAGCAGCACGCAAGCCCTGGCGCCTCCCTCTCCCTCCCGTGACACATCTCCCTCCTCCCGCAGCGCTTGGCGAAGCCCTGTTGGGATCCCGCTACTTCCACCACCACGCCGTCGTGCTGCTGGATCTCCATCAACCTCTCCTCCCCCCTTGCTGGATCAAGAAGGAGGAGACGTCGCTGCTCCGTACGTGTGTTGAACGCGGAGGTGCCGTCCGTTCGGCGCTCGGTCATCGGTGATTTGGATCACGACGAGTACGACTCCATCAACCCCGTTCTCTTGAACGCTTCCGCTCGCGATCTACAAGGGTATGTAGATGCACTCCTATCCCTCTCGTTGCTAGAAGACTCCATAGATTTTTCTTGGTGATGCGTAGAAATTTTTTAATTTCTGCAACGATCCCCAATAGTGGCATCATGAGCCAGGTCTATGCGTAGTTTCTATGCACGAGTAGAACACAAACTTGTTGTGGGCGTAGATGTTGTCAACTTTCTTGCCACTACTAGTCTTATCTTGTTTCGGCGGCATCGTGGGATGAAGCGGCCCGGACCGACCTTACACGTACGCTTACGTGAGACAGGTTCCACCGACTGACTTGCACTAGTTGCATAAGGTGGCTAGCGGGTGTCTGTCTCTCCCACTTTAGTCGAATCGGATTCGATGAAAAGGGTCCTTATGAAGGGTAAATAGAAGTTGGCATATCACATTGTGGTTTTACGTAGGTAAGAAACGTTCTTGCTAGAAACCTATAGAAGCCACGTAAAAACATGCAACAACAATTAGAGGACGTCTAACTTGTTTTTGCAGCATATGCCTTGTGATGTGATATGGCCAAAAGGATGTGATGAATGAGATATATGTGATGTATGAGATTGATCATGTTCTTGTAATAGGAATCACGACTTGCATGTCGATGAGTATGACAACCGGCAGGAGCCATAGGAGTTGTCTTTATTTTTTGTATGACCTGCGTGTCATTGAATAACGCCATGTAAATTACTTTACTTTATTGCTAAACACGTTAGCCATAGAAGTAGAAGTAATCGTTGGCGTGACAACTTCATGAAGACACGATGATGGAGATCATGGTGTTATGCCGGTGACGAAGATGATCATGGCGCCCCGAAGATGGAGATCAAAAGGAGCAAAATGATATTGGCCATATCATGTCACTATTTGATTGCATGTGATGTTTATCATGCTTTACATCTTATTTGCTTTGAACGACGGTAGCTTAAATAAGATGATCCCTCGCTATAATTTCAAGAAAGTGTTCCCCCTAACTGTGCACCGTTGCGAAGGTTCGTTGTTTCGAAGCACCACGTGATGATCGGGTGTGATAGATTCTAACGTTCGAATACAACGGGTGTAAGCCAGATTTACACACGCAATACACTTAGGTTGACTTGACGAGCCTAGCATGTACAGACATGGCCTCGGAACACGGAAGACCGAAAGGTCGAGCATGAGTCGTATAGAAGATACGATCAACATGAAGATGTTCACCGATGTTGACTAGTCCGTCTCACGTGATGATCGGACACGGCCTAGTTGACTCGGATCATGTTTCACTTAGATGACTAGAGGGATGTCTATCTGAGTGGGAGTTCATTGAATAATTTGATTAGATGAACTAAATTATCATGAACTTAGTCTAAAATCTTTACAATATGTCTTGTAGATCAAATGGCCCACGCTAATGTTGCCCTCAACTTCAACGCGTTCCTAGAGAAAACCAAGCTGAAAGATGATGGCAGCAACTATACGGACTGGGTCCGGAACCTGAGGATCATCCTCATAGCTGCCAAGAAAGATTATGTCCTAGAAGCACCGCTAGGTGACGCACCCATCCTAGAGAACCAAGACGTTATGAACGCTTGGCAGCAGCGTGCTGATGATTACTCCCACGTTCAGTGCTACATGCTTTACAGCTTAGAACCGGGGCTCCAAAAGCGTTTTGAGCAACACGGAGCATATGAGATGTTCGAAGAGCTGAAAATGGTTTTCCAAGCTCATGCCCGGGTCGAGAGATATGAAGTCTCCGACAAGTTCTTCAGTTGTAAGATGGAGGAAAATAGTTCTGTCAGTGAGCACATACTCAAAATGTCTGGGTTACACAACCGCTTGTCTCAGCTGGGAGTTAATCTCCCGGATGACGCGGTCATTGACAGAATCCTTCATTCGCTTCCACCGAGCTACAAGAGCTTTGTGATGAACTTCAATATGCAGGGGATGGAAAAGACCATTCCTGAGGTATATTCAATGCTGAAATCAGCGGAGGTGGAGATCAAAAAGGAACATCAAGTGTTGATGGTGAATAAAACCACTAAGTTCAAGAAAGGCAAGGGTAAGAAGAACTTCAAGAAGGACGGCAAGGGAGTTGCCGCGCCCGGTAAGCCAGTTGCCGGGAAGAAGCCAAAGAATGGACCCAAGCCTGAGACTGAGTGCTTTTATTGCAAGGGAAGTGGTCACTGGAAGCGGAACTGCCCCAAGTACTTAGCGGACAAGAAGGCCGGCAACACCAAAGGTATATGTGATATACATGTTATTGATGTGTACCTTACCAGCACTCGTAGTAGCTCCTGGGTATTTGATACCGGTGCGGTTGCTCATATTTGTAACTCAAAGCAGGAGATGCGGAATAAACGGAGACTGGCAAAGGACGAGGTGACGATGCGCGTCGGGAATGGTTCCAAGGTCGATGTGATCGCCGTCGGCACGCTACCTCTACATTTACCTACGGGATTAGTTTTAAACCTCAATAATTGTTATTTAGTGCCAGCTTTGAGCATGAACATTGTATCTGGATCTCGTTTAATGCGAGATGGCTACTCATTTAAATCCGAGAATAATGGTTGTTCTATTTATACGAGAGATATGCTTTATGGTCATGCCCCGCTGGTCAATGGTTTATTCTTAATGAATCTCGAACGTGATGTTACACATATTCATAGTGTGAATACCAAAAGATGTAAAGTTGATAACGATAGTCCCACATACTTGTGGCACTGCCGCCTTGGTCACATTGGTGTCAAGCGCATGAAGAAGCTCCATGCTGATGGACTTTTAGAGTCTCTCGATTATGAATCATTTGACACATGCGAACCATGCCTCATGGGTAAAATGACCAAGACTCCATTCGCCGAAACAATGGAGCGAGCAACCAACTTATTAGAAATCATACATACTGATGTGTGCGGTCCAATGAGTGTTGAGGCTCGCGGAGGCTATCGTTATGTTCTCACTCTCACTGATGACTTGAGTAGATATGGGTATGTCTACCTAATGAAACACAAGTCTGAGACCTTTGAAAAGTTCAAGGAATTTCAGAGTGAGGTTGAGAATCAACGTGACAGGAAAATAAAATTCTTACGATCAGATCGTGGAGTGCAATATTTGAGTCACGAATTTGGCACACACTTAAGGAAATGTGGAATAGTTTCACAACTCACGCCGCCTGGAACACCTCAGCGAAATGGTGTGTCCGAACGTCGTAATCGCACTCTATTGGATATGGTGCGATCTATGATGTCTCTTACCGATCTACCGCTCTCATTTTGGGGCTATGCTTTAGAGACTGCTGCATTCACTTTAAATAGGGCTCCGTCGAAATCCGTTGAGACGACACCGTATGAATTATGGTTTGGGAAGAAACCTAAGCTGTCATTTCTAAAAGTTTGGGGATGCGATGCTTATGTCAAGAAACTTCAACCTGAAAAGCTCGAACCCAAGTCGGAAAAATGCGTCTTCATAGGATACCCTAAGGAAACCATTGGGTATACCTTCTACCTCAGATCCGAAGGCAAGATCTTCGTTGCCAAGAACGGGTCCTTTATGGAGAAAGAGTTTCTCTCGAAAGAAGTGAGTGGGAGGAAAGTGGAACTGTTGGGGAACGTAGTAATTTCAAAAAATTTCCTACGCACACGCAAGATCATGGTGATGCATAGCAACGAGAGGGGAGAGTGTTGTCCACGTGCCCTCGTAGACCGAAAGCGGAAGCGTTAACACAACGCGGTTGATGTAGTCGTACGTCTTCACGATCCGACCGATCAAGTACCGAACGCACGGCACCTCCGAGTTCAGCACACGTTCAGCTCGATGACGTCCCTCGAACTCCGATCCAGCCGAGTGTTGAGGGAGAGTTTCGTCAGCATGACGGCGTGGTGACGATGATGATGTTCTACCGACGTAGGGCTTCACCTAAGCTCCGCTAAGATATTATCGAGGTGTAATATGGTGGAGGGGGGCACCGCACACGGCTAAAAGATCGTAGATCAGTTGTGTCTAGAGAGGTGCCCCCTGCCCCCGTATATAAAGGAGCAAGGGGGAGGCCGCCGGCCAAGGAGGTGAGGCGCGCCTAGGAGGAGTCCTACTCCTACCGGGAGTAGGACTCCCCCCTTTCCATGTTGGAATAGGAGAGGAAGGGGGAAGAGGTGGAGGGGAGGAAGGAAGGGGGGGCGCCGCCCCCCTCTCCTTGTCCTATTCGTACTGGGGGGAAGGGGGGCACAGCCCTGCCCTAGCCTCCTCTCCTCTCTTCCACCTAGGCCCAATAAGGCCCATTAAGTTACCGGGGGGTTCCGGTAAGCTCCCGGTACTCCGGAAAAATCCCGATTTCACCCGGAACACTTCCGATGTCCAAACATAGGCTTCCAATATATCAATCTTTATGTCTCGACCATTTCGAGACTCCTTGTCATGTCCGTGATCACATCCGGGACTCTGAACAACCTTGAACTTGTCGAAAACCTTTCGCAACAAGTCGAGCTTTATAGACAGTAACATTACCGTCAGCGTCAGTCTTCTTCTTAAAGATCCATTTATTTTCAATGGCTTGCCGATCGGGCAAGTCAACCAAAGTCCATACTTTGTTCTCATACATGGATCCCATCTCGGATTTCATGGCCTCAAGCCATTTTGCGGAATCTGGGCTCACCATCGCTTCTTCATAGTTCGTAGGTTCGTCATGGTCTAGTAACATAACCTCCAGAACAGGATTACCGTACCACTCTGGTGCGGATCTTAATCTGGTTGACCTACGAGGTTCGGTAATAACTTGATCTGAAGTTTCATGATCATTATCATTAACTTCCCCACTAATTGGCGTAGGTGTCGCAGACACTGGTTTCTGTGATGATCTACTTTCCAATAAGGGAGCAGGTACAGTTACCTCATCAAGTTCTACTTTCCTCCCACTCACTTCTTTCGAGAGAAACTCCTTCTCTAGAAAGGATCCATTCTTAGCAACGAATGTCTTGCCTTCGGATCTGTGATAGAAGGTGTACCCAACAGTCTCCTTTGGGTATCCTATGAAGACACATTTCTCCGATTTAGGTTCGAGCTTATCAGGTTGAAGTTTCTTCACATAAGCATCGCAACCCCAAACTTTAAGATACGACAACTTTGGTTTCTTGCCAAACCATAGTTCATAAGGTGTCGTTTCAACGGATTTTGATGGTGCCCTATTTAGAGTGAATGCAGCCGTCTCTAAAGCATAACCCCAAAACGATAGCGGTAAATCAGTAAGAGACATCATAGATCGCACCATATCTAGTAAAGTACGATTACGACGTTCGGACACACCATTACGCTGTGGTGTTCCGGGTGGTGTGAGTTGCGAAACTATTCCGCATTGTTTCAAATGAAGACCAAACTCGTAACTCAAATATTCTCCTCCACGATCAGATCGTAGAAATTTTATTTTCTTGTTACGATGATTTTCAACTTCACTCCGAAATTCTTTGAACTTTTCAAATGTTTCAGACTTATGTTTCATTAAGTAGATATACCCATATCTGCTCAAATCATCTGTGAAGGTGAGAAAATAACGATATCCGCCACGAGTCTCAATATTCATCGGACCACATACATCTGTATGTATGATTTCCAATAAATCTGTTGCTCTCTCCATAGTTCCGGAGAACGGTGTTTTAGTCATCTTTCCCATGAGGCACGGTTCGCAAGTACCAAGTGATTCCAAAAGTCCATCAGTATGGAGTTTCTTCATGCGCTTTACACCGATATGACCTAAACGGCAGTGCCACAAATAAGTTGCACTGCCATTATCAACTCTGCATCTTTTGGCTTCAACATTATGAATATGTGTATCACTACTATCGAGATTCAACAAAAATAGACCACTCTTCAAGGGTGCATGACCATAAAAGATATTATTCATATAAATAGAACAACCATTATTCTCTGATTTAAATGAATAACCGTCTCGCATCAAACAAGATCCAGATATAATGTTCATGCTTAACGCTGGCACCAAATAACAATTATTTAGGTCTAAAACTAATCCCGAAGGTAGATGTAGAGGTAGCGTGCCGACCGCGATCACATCGACTTTGGAACCATTTCCCACGCGCATCGTCACCTCGTCCTTAGCCAATCTTCGCTTAATCCGTAGCCCCTGTTTCGAGTTGCAAATATTAGCAACAGAACCAGTATCAAATACCCAGGTGCTACTGCGAGCATTAGTAAGGTACACATCAATAACATGTATATCACATATACCTTTGTTAACCTTGCCATCCTTCTTATCCGCCAAATACTTGGGGCAGTTCCGCTTCCAGTGACCAGTCTGCTTGCAGTAGAAGCACTCAGTTTCAGGCTTAGGTCCAGACTTGGGTTTCTTCTCCTGAACAACAACTTGCTTGCTGTTCTTCTTGAAGTTCCCCTTCTTCTTCCCTTTGCCCTTTTTCTTGAAACTAGTGGTCTTACTGACCATCAACACTTGATGCTCCTTTTTGATTTCTACCTCCACTGCCTTTAGCATTGCGAAGAGCTCGGGAATTGTCTTATTCATCCCTTGCATGTTATAGTTCATCACGAAGCTCTTGTAGCTTGGTGGCAGTGATTGAAGAATTCTGTCAATGACGCTATCATCTGGAAGATTAACTCCCAGTTGAATCAAGTGATTATTATACCCAGACATTTTGAGTATATGCTCACTGACAGAACTATTCTCTTCCATCTTGCAGCTGTAGAACTTATTGGAGACTTGATATCTCTCAATCCGGGCATTTGCTTGAAATATTAACTTCAACTCCTGGAACATCTCATATGCTCCATGACGTTCAAAACGTCGTTGAAGACCCGGTTCTAAGTCGTAAAGCATGGCACACTGAACTATCGAGTAGTCATCAGCTTTGCTCTGCCAGACGTTCATAACTTCTGGTGTTGCTCTTGCAGGAGGCCTGGCACCTAGCGGTGCTTCCAGGACGTAATTCTTCTATGCAGCAATGAGGATAATCCTCAAGTTACGGACCCAGTCCGTGTAATTGCTACCATCATCTTTCAACTTTGCTTTCTCAAGGAACGCATTAAAATTCAACGGAACAACAGCACGGGCCATTTATCTACAATAAACATAGACAAGCAAGATACTATCAGGTACTAAGTTCATGATAAATTCAAGTTCAATTAATCATATTACTTAAGAACTCCCACTTAGATAGACATCCCTCTAATCATCTAAGTGATTACGTGGTCCAAATCAACTAAACCATGTCCGATCATCACGTGAGATGGAGTAGTTTCAATGGTGAACATCACTATGTTGATCATATCTACTATATGATTCACGCTCGACCTTTCAGTCTCCGTGTTCCGAGGCCATATCTGCATATGCTAGGCTCGTCAAGTTTAACCTGAGTATTCCGCGTGTGCAACTGTTTTGCACCCGTTGTATTTGAACGTAGAGCCTATCACACCCGATCATCACGTGGTGTCTCAGCACGAAGAACTTTCGCAACGGTGCATACTCAGGGAGAACACTTTTATCTTGAAATTTTAGTGAGAGATCATCTTATAATGCTACCGTCAATCAAAGCAAGATAAGATGCATAAAAGATAAACATCACATGCAATCAATATCAGTGATATGATATGGCCATCATCATCTTGTGCTTGTGATCTCCATCTCTGAAGCACCGTCATGATCACCATCGTCACCGGCTCGACACCTTGATCTCCATCGTAGCATCGTTGTCGTCTCGCCAACTATTGCTTTTATGACTATCGCTACCGCTTAGTGATAAAGTAAAACAATTACATGGCGATTGCATTGCATACAATAAAGCGACAACCATATGGCTCCTGCCAGTTGCCGATAACTCGGTTACAAAACATGATCATCTCATACAATAAAATATAGCATCATGTCTTGACCATATCACATCACAACATGCCCTGCAAAAACAAGTTAGATGTCCTCTACTTTGTTGTTGCAAGTTTTACGTGGCTGCTACGGGCTTAGCAAGAACCGTTCTTACCTACGCATCAAAACCACAACGATAGTTTGTCAAGTTAGTGCTGTTTTAACCTTGGCAAGGACCGGGCGTAGCCACAGTCGGTTCAACTAAAGTGAGAGAGACAGACACCCGCCAGTTACCTTTAAGCAACGAGTGCTCGCAACGGTGAAACCAGTCTCGCGTAAGCGTACGCGTAATGTCGGTCCGGGCCGCTTCATCTCACAATACCGCTGAACCAAAGTTGTGTTCTACTCGTGCATAACATCAACGCATAAAACCAGGCTCGGATGCCACTATTGGGGAACGTAGTAATTTCAAAAAAATTCCTACGCACACGCAAGATCATGGTGATGCATAGCAACGAGAGGGGAGAGTGTTGTCCACGTACCCTCGTAGACCGAAAGCGGAAGCGTTAACACAACGCGGTTGATGTACTCGTACGTCTTCACGATCCGACCGATCAAGTACCGAACGCACGGCACCTTCGAGTTCAGCACACGTTCAGCTCGATGACGTCCCTCGAACTCCGATCTAGATGAGTGTTGAGGGAGAGTTTCATCAGCACGACGGCGTGGTGACGATGATGATGTTCTACCGACGCAGGGCTTCGCCTAAGCTCCGCTACGATATTATCGAGGTGTAATATGGTGGAGGGGGGCACCGCAGACGGCTAAAAGATCGTAGATCAATTGTGTCTAGAGAGGTGCCCCCTGCCCCCGTATATAAAGGAGCAAGGGGGAGGCCGCCGGCCAAGGAGGTGAGGCACGCCTAGGAGGAGTCCTACTCCTACCGGGAGTAGGACTCCCCCCTTTCCATGTTGGAATAGGAGAGGAAGGGGGAAGAGGTGGAGGGGAGGAAGGAAGGGGTGGCGCCGCCCCCCTCTCCTTGTCCTATTCGGACTGGGGGGAAGGGGGGCGCGGCCCTGCCCTAGCCTCCTCTCTTCCACCTAGGCCCAATAAGGCCCATTAAGTTACCGGGGGGTTCCGGTAACCTCCCGGTACTCCGGAAAAATCCCGATTTCACCCGGAACACTTCCGATGTCCAAACATAGGCTTCCAATATATCAATCTTTATGTCTCGACCATTTCGAGACTCCTTGTCATGTCCGTGATCACATCCGGGACTCTGAACAACCTTCGGTACATCAAAACATATAAACTCATAATATAACTGTCATCATAACGTTAAGCGTGCGGACCCTACGGGTTCGAGAACTATGTAGACATGACCGAGACACCTCTCCGGTCAATAACCAATAGCGGAACCTGGATGCTCATATTGGTTCCTACATATTCTACGAAGATCTTTATCGGTCAGACCGCATAACAACATACGCTGTTCCCTTTGTCATCGGTATGTTACTTGCCCGAGATTCGATCGTCGGTATCTCTATACCTAGTTCAATCTCGTTACCGGCAAGTCTCTTTACTCGTTCCGTAATACATCATCCCGCAAATAACTCATTAGTCACAATTCTTGCAAGGCTTATAGTGATGTGTATTACTGAGTGGGCCCAGAGATACCTCTCCGACAATCGGAGTGACAAATCCTAATCTCGAAATACGCCAACCCAACAAGTACCTTTGCAGACACCTGTAGAGCACCTTTATAATCACCCAGTTATGTTGTGACGTTTGGTAGCACACAAAGTGTTCCTCCGGTAAATGGGAGTTGCATAATCTCATAGTCATAGGAACATGTATAAGTCATGAAGAAAGCAATAGCAACATACTAAACGATCGAGTGCCAAGCTAACGGAATGGGTCAAGTCAATCACGTCATTCTCCTAATGAAGTGATCCCGTTAATCAAATGACAACTCATGTCTATGGCTAGGAAACATAACCATCTTTGATCAACGAGCTAGTCAAGTAGAGGCATACTAGTGACACTCTGTTTGTCTATGTATTCACACATGTATTATGTTTCCGGTTAATACAATTCTAGCATGAATAATAAACATTTATCATGATATAAGGAAATAAATAATACTTTATTATTGCCTCTAGGGCATATTTCCTTCAGGAACTTGATGAGGTGATAGTCACCCCTTCCGAACTGGAAAGTAGCGCAGCGCGGGAAGATGTTCCTGTGGTGCCTGCACTGACTGGGGAGGAAGTTAATGATGATGATCATGAAGCTTCAGATCAATTTACTACTGAACTTCGTAGGTCCACAAGGACACGTTCCGCACCAGAGTGGTACGGCAACCCTGTCATGGAAATCATGTTGTTAGACAACGGTGAACCTTCGAACTATGAAGAAGCGATGGCGGGCCCGGATTCCAACAAATGGCTTGAAGCCATGCAATCCGAGATAGGATCCATGTATGAAAACGAAGTATGGACTTTGACTGACTTGCCCGATGATCGGCGAGGCATAGAAAATAAATGGATCTTTAAGAAGAAGACAGACGCGGATGGTAATGTGACCATCTATAAGGCTCGACTTGTCGCTAAGGGTTATCGACACGTTCAAGGGGTTGACTACGATGAGACTTTCTCACCCGTAGCGAAGCTGAAGTCCGTCCGAATCATGTTAGCAATTGCCGCATTCTATGATTATGAGATATGGCAAATGGACGTCAAAACGGCATTCCTTAATGGCTTTCTTAAGGAAGAATTGTATATGATGCAGCCGGAAGGTTTTGTCGATCCTAAGAATGCTAACAAGGTATGCAAGCTCCAGCGCTCCATCTATGGGCTGGTGCAAGCATCTCGGAGTTGGAACATTTGATTTGATGAGATGATCAAAGCGTTTGGGTTTACACAGACTTATGGAGAAGCCTGTGTTTACAAGAAAGTGAGTGGGAGCTCTGTAGCATTTCTCATATTATATGTGGATGACATACTGTTGATGGGAAATGATATAGAATTCTTGGAAAGTATAAAGGCCTACTTGAACAAGTGTTTTTCAATGAAGGACCTTGGAGAAGCTGCTTACATATTAGGCATCAAGATCTATAGAGATAGATCAAGACGCCTCATTGGTCTTTCACAAAGTACGTACCTTGACAAGATATTGAAGAAGTTCAATATGGATCAGTCCAAGAAGGGGTTCTTGCCTGTATTGCAAGGTGTGCAATTGAGCACGGCTCAATGCCCGACCACGGCAGAAGATAGAGAAAAGATGAGTGTCGTCCCCTATGCCTCGGCCATAGGGTCTATTATGTATGCCATGCTGTGTACCAGACCTGATGTAAACCTTGCCGTAAGTTTGGTAGGAAGGTACCAAAGTAATGCTGGCATGGAACACTGGACAGCGATCAAGAATATCCTGAAGTACCTGAAGAGGACTAAGGATATGTTTCTCATTTATGGAGGTGACGAAGAGCTCGTCGTAAAGGGTTATGTCGATGCTAGCTTTGACACAGATCTGGATGACTCTAAGTCACAAACCGGATACGTGTATATTTTGAATGGTGGGGCAGTAAGATGGTGCAGTTGCAAGCAAAGCGTTGTGGCGGGATCTACATGTGAAGCGGAATACATGGCGGTCTCAGAGGCATCACAAGAAGCAATCTGGGTGAAGGATTTCATTACCGACCTAGGAGTTATTCCCAATGCGTCGGGCCCGATGACTCTCTTCTGTGACAACACTGGAGCTATTGCCCTTGCCAAGGAGCCCAGGTTTCATAGGAAGACCAGGCATATCAAGCGTCGCTTCAACTCCATTCGTGAAAGTGTTCAAAATGGAGACATAGATATTTGTAAAGTACATACGGACCTGAATGTAGCAGATCCGTTGACTAAACCTCTCCCTAGAGCAAAACATGATCAACACCAGAACTCTATGGGTGTTCGATTCATCACAATGTAACTAGATTATTGACTCTAGTGCAAGTGGGAGATTGTTGGAAATATGCCCTAGAGGCAATGATAAAATGGTTATTGTTATATTTCCTTGTTCATGATAATTGTCTGTTGTTCATGCTATAATTGTGTTATCCGGAAATCGTAATACATGTGTGAATACATAGACCACAACATGTCCCTAGTGAGCCTCTAGTTGACTAGCTCGTTGATCAACAGATAGTCATGGTTTCCTGACTATGGACATTGGATGTCATTGATAACGGGATCACATCATTAGGAGAATGATGTGATGGACAAGACCCAATCCTAAGCATAGCACAAGATCGTGTAGTTTGTTTGCTAGAGCTTTTCCAAATGTCAAGTATCATTTCCTTAGACCATGAGATTGTGCAACTCCCAGATACCATAGGAGTGCTTTGGGTGTGCCAAACATCACAACGTAACTGGGTGGCTATAAAGGTGCACTACGGGTATCTCCGAAAGTGTCTGTTGGGTTGGCACGAATCGAGACTGAGATTTGTCACTCCGTATGACGGAGAGGTATCTCTGGGCCCACTCGGTAATGCATCATCATAATGAGCTCAATGTGACCAAGTGTTTGGTCACAGGATCATGCATTACGGTACGAGTAAAGTGACTTGCCGGTAACGAGATTGAACAAGGTATTGGGATACCGACGATCGAATCTCGGGCAAGTAACGTACCGATTGACAAAGGGAATTGTATACGGGATTGATTGAATCCTCGACATCGTGGTTCATCCGATGAGATCATCGTGGAACATGTGGGAGCCAACATGGGTATCCAGATCCCGCTGTTGGTTATTGACCGGAGAGTCGTCTCGGTCATGTTTGCATGTCTCCCGAACCCGTAGGGTCTACACACTTAAGGTTCAGTGACGCTAGGGTTGTAGAGATACTAGTATGCGGTAACCAGAAAGTTGTTCGGAGTCCCGGATGAGATCCCGGACGTCACGAGGAGTTTCGGAATGGTCCGGAGGTTAAGAATTATATATAGGAAGTCCAGTTTCGGCCACCGGGAAGGTTTCGGGGGTCACCGGTATTGTACCGGGACCACCGGAAGGGTCCCGGGGGTCCACCGGGTGGGGCCACCTATCCCGGAGGGCCCCATGGGCTGAAGTGGGGAAGGGAACCAGCCCCTGGTGGGCTGGTGCGCCCCACTTGGGCCTCCCCTGCGCCTAGGGTTGGAAACCCTAGGGATGGGGGGGCGCCCCACTTGACTTGGGGGGCAAGTCCCCCCTTTGGCCGCCGTCGCCCCTTGGAGATGGGATCTCCTAGGGCCGGCGCCCCCCAGGGGCCCTATATGTAGAGGGGGGAGGGAGGGCAGCAGCACGAAAGCCCTGGCGCCTCCCTCTCCCTCCCGTGACACATCTCCCTCCTCCCGCAGCGCTTGGCGAAGCCCTGTTGGGATCCCGCTACTTCCACCACCACGCCGTCGTGCTGCTGGATCTCCATCAACCTCTCCTCCCCCCTTGCTGGATCAAGAAGGAGGAGACGTCGCTGCTCTGTACGTGTGTTGAACGCGGAGGTGCCGTCCGTTCGACGCTCGGTCATCGGTGATTTGGATCACGACGAGTACGACTCCATCAACCCTGTTCTCTTGAACGCTTCCGCTCGCGATCTACAAGGGTATGTAGATGCACTCCTATCCCTCTCGTTGCTAGAAGACTCCATAGATTGCTCTTGGTGATGCGTAGAAAATTTTTAATTTCTGCAACGATCCCCAACACGTGGAGGGGTGGTTGAACAGGACCCCGTGGTGTGGAGGGCTGGATGAACAGTAGACGGTGGAGGGGTGGTTGAACAGTAGCCGGTAGAGTAGCGCGCGGTGGAGGCTGGATGAACAGGAGCCCGTGGAGGCTGGAGGAGGTCGACGGTAGCCCGTGGAGGCTGGAGGAGGTCGACGCTGGAGATGAACAGTATCCCGTGGAGTCCCGTTTTGCGGTACGCCACACCCCTCCCGATGAACTGGACCCCCGTTTCGACCGTAGGAGGTCCGTTTCGTCCGTTTTGTGGTACGCCACACCCCTCCCGATCAACAGGACCCCCATTTCAACCGTAGGAGGTCCGTTTCCTCCGTTTTGCGGTACGCCACACCCCTCCCGATCAACAGGACCCCCGTTTCGACCGTAGGAGGTCCGTTTCCTCCGTTTTGCGGTACGCCACACCCCTCCCGATCAACAGGACCCCGTTCCGAACGTAGGAGGTCTGTTTCCTCCGTTTTGCGGTACGCCAGGCCTCGCTTCCATCGCCCGTTCCGTCCAAGCCCTCCCGATGAACACGACCACACATTCCGTTCCGACCCAGCCGGTTGGCTCCCACGCGTTCCATTGCCTCCCGATGAACACGACGCATTCCGTTGCCTCCCCATGAACACGACGCATTCCGTTACCTCCCCATGAACACGACGCATTCCGTTGCCTCCCCATGAACACGACGACGACGCTGTTTCTCCGTTCCGACACAGCCATGTATACGAGCCCTGGCCGTACGTATGCGCGAGTAGGCGTTCGAGACCCCGCCCGTATGTACACATACGTGGCCGTATTTTCTTTCTTGCACCCTGGCCGCTGTACGTACGTGTACATGCTACGTGCGCGCCTCTACTACGACACGTACGCGCCTCTACTACAACACGTGCGCGCCTCTACATCCACCAGTATATATGTACGTACACGTTCGCGACCAGAATGACAACGCTACGTACGCTTCGACCAGGTGGGTCCGGACTGTCAGGCACTTCCTTGCGTGCGAAGATGTAGCTGGTGGGTCCCAGCAGTCAGGGGGCGAATAATTTTTTTTTCCCGGACGCACTTCCTTGCGTGCGAAGATGTAGCTGGTGGGTCCCAGCAGTCAGGGGGCGAATCGTTTTTTTTTTGCCCGGAC
>NC_057796.1:399490411-399506254 GCF_018294505.1 Triticum aestivum | reverse complement strand
CGTGCGAAGATGTAGCTGGTGGGTCCCAGCAGTCAGGGGAAACGTTTTTTTCACGAAATACGGTGGCCCGTCCGGTGGGTCCCCGCTGTCAGGTGGAGGAATCATTATTTTGCGCGTAATAAGGAGGCACTTCCTTGCTGCGGCCGTGGACCCAGCTGTCAGCCTCTTCACGTACAGTCCACGTCCGATGGAAGTCATTCGTTGACCACGTTGACCACGCCGCGCCGAGAGCACCACGGCGGTGGACGACGACGAGGACTTGGAAGGGGACGACTCGGAGCCGGGGAAGACGCAGCAGTGGATGCCCACGCGAAGAGGAGTAAGAGGGTTCACTGGTTCGGCTGCGGTGTGAGGCTGCTGTCGCCGCAGAATAACAGGGGGTGTGGGTGAGTAGAGGGATGGCCTAGCCAGCGGTGGGAGTAGTAGGGGGCGGTGAGAAGCCTCCGCGGCATCACAGCCGGCCACGGGAGGCAGGAGCACGCGGCACGACCGGCGCTGGTTTGGGCGGCTGGAGCAAGAAGACCAGAGGTTGAAGAAGCACTACAGCCGTTGGATGAACATCGTACGGTAACAGGAGCTAGAATCGTTCATATTGACTAAGTTGACACAGCCCTCCGTCCCCGTCAAATTGGTAGGCCCACAAGTCAGCCTCCCACTATGCTGGGTTCCAGCTGGCAGGAGGAGTATTCATTTTTTTGTGCGTAATAAGGAGGCACTTTCTTGCGTGCGAAGATAGCTGGTGGGTCCGACATGTCAGCGGGGGGCACGTTATTTTCGCGAAATACAGAGGCCCTTCCGGTGGGTCCCAGATGTCAGGTGGAGGAATTATTATTTTGCATGTAATAAGGAGGCATTTCCTTGTGTGCGGCCGTGGACCCAGCTGTCAGCCTCTCCACGCACAGTCTACTTCCGATGGTGTCGTTCGTTGACCACGTTGACCACGCCGCGCCGAGCACATCCAAGGTGGTGGACGATGGCGAGGCCTCGGACAGCAACGAGACGGAGATGGGAAGACGCGGGAGTAGAGTCGCAGACGGAGAGGTGTACGAGGGTTAACTGGTTCTAGTGCGGTGTGGTTCGGCAGTCGATGGAGAAGAACAGGAGGTGTGGAGGGGTGGAGGGATGGCCTGGCCAATGGTGGAGTAGCGCTTCATAGCGAAGCGTGCTAAGCAGAGCTGCTAGCGGCAGGAGGCGGGAGGTGGTCCTGGCGGCGCTGGAGGAAGAAGACGAGAGATTGAAGATGGATGCCGGTCGTTGGATGTAAATCCAACGGCTAACATGTCAGAATCATTTGTTGACTAAATTGACAACGACTTGCGTTGGCTTCGACCTATTGGCCCACATTTCAGCCTCCAAAAATGTGGCACGTATTCAACCCATTTTTCAGAATTTACAGTCTTTTTTGTTTTTTGCGCGGTAGAATTTAGAGTCAATTTGATCTTTTTTTTGAATTACAACCATTAGTCGGGCTGGGTGAACAAATAATGTAGCGTCCATGCGGCCCATTTATTTTATTTCCTAAAAAATTACAGGCCATTTGCACTTTCTCGAAATACACGATTGTGCTGGGCTGATTCTAATTATAATGTTGGGTTGGGCCAGCAATGTTATCAAAAAATAAAAAGGGGCTGAGCATTTTGTTATAAATATATTTAAATAATAAGTGATATTATTACATTCGTCCTTAAATCTTACCAAGCTTTTGTACACAATCACTAGGATTTTCGTGCCAAAACAATCCAGGATTTTATTTGTTAAGAAATTATTTTTATAAGTTAATAAGATGTGGGATATTGTTTTCTTACATATGTAATTATCTGTTAAATATATGATGACAATAAAAATAATATATAATAACATATAAAATAATTTAAATATATATAATATAGTTAGAAGGGAAACATAAGTTGGACCTGGCGTTCCTATTCTTATATAGAAAAATAGAACAGACCTCTGCGTTTTCTTCAAAAAAATACATAAATTGGGCTGCCAAAAATAAAACCTCGGATGGGAGGTCCATAGGCCAGTCGATACATGACGGCCCTAAGAAAATACAAACAGGCCTATGGACCTCCCATCCGAGGTCGTGGGCTGCGCATGTTAAAAATGAAAGCCTAGACGGGGCAGCCCAAAACCACGTCCAACACTTGCCAAAACTTCGTCCCTCGTTTTCTCTGTGTTTCGCACACTCGACATTGTGTGGGCATTTTGACTGTGCATCATATGAAGATGTGCTATGCATGAATGTTGATCAGCATGATGTTAACTGGCTGGTAGTTCCATTTTCGACCATGAATAAAACTTCCAACATGATGTTAACCCTGTTTGAAAAGGCCATGTTAATATAAATGCTCTGCCTCTGAAAGTTGCAATTTCTTATCTGAAACTGAAACTTGCAGTTTCTTCTCTGAGAATCACATTGTCTGCACTTTTATGCTCCTATGAAACTACATTTTTTTAAGTGCTAAAAATAGATCTCTAGAATTCATAAAATACTTCATATGCTCAATACTGCAAATCTGAAATTCAAAAGACATTCATATCTGAAAGTACTCTCAAAATACACAACACAAAACACAATTCACAACATGCAAATACTGACAACCCTAAGCTCCTCCTGACAATTCACAACCTGCCCGACTATTGGGCTAGGGGGGGGGAAGGGGGCAGCCCCCTCCTATTCCTCGGCGGCAGACAGCCGCCCCGTGAGACGATGTGAACGGCGAGGGAGACGATGGCGGGGAAGCGTCGTCGGGCCAACTGCTTTTCTCCTCTTGCAGTTGGGTTCGGTCGACGAAGACTCCACCGGCTCGCTCTGGCAGGACACCCTCACAAATGGCACCCTGTAGATGCTCGATCCTTCAATCTCTGGTGGATGCTCCATCTGGGATCGATACTCCCACCACCGCTCCCTCACGATCAGATTCGGTGAATCAGTTTGCTCCATGGCCCAGAGGAGCAGCTCTATGTACTCCGGTGCGACTCCCTCCGGGAGTATCGCCGCCTTTTCGCTCTGTTGCAGATATTTGGCCATGGATGTCGCCGTCGCCGCTAGTTGGTCCTTGTTGTCAAACCAAGACTGTATCTCCAACATCCTAGCTAGCTTCACAGGGTCGCCGTCTGCGATCCTCACGTATCGGTTGTACTCCTCCATCGATCTACTTCTCCACAACACCTTCACTCGCCGGCGGTGGTTTTTGAATGGAAGAGGAGAGGAGCAGCGCTGGTTTTGGATTAGAACGAGAGAGGAGCGACGCTGGTTTTGGATTAGAACGAGAGAGGAGCGACGCTGGTTTTGGACTGGAACAGGAGAGGAGGGGCGGTGGTTTTGAAATGGAAGAGGAGAGGAGCGGCGCTGCATTTAGATTGGAACAGGAGAGGAGCGGCGGTGGTTTAAGAGGAGAAGAGCGAAAGAGCGGCGCTGGTCTTGGAAGTATTTTTTTGTTGTTTTGCGTATTTTGGGTCAAAGTTTGACCACGTACTGTATTTGACAAGCAAAATGTGAATGCATGTCACCAAAAATTGTATCGTTTGGTTCGTATCTGAATGTACTTTCAAATTATATTATTTTTGCAACGTATAACATATATTTTATGTGCGAAAATCATGGTCAATTATGACCCAGAATAAAAGGGAGACTAGTTAATGTGGGGTCGCTTTCTTAATTGAAGGGTAAATTGATTTTGATTTTGATCCAGGCACAGCGCGCCGGCCCTCTCGTCCAATCCTAAATCGCTGCCGCATGCTCCTCTCCCTCTTCTCCATTGCAAAACCACCTCCTCTCCATCATCTCCATTCCAAAACCACTTTCTCGCCTCTCCCTCTTCTGATCTTCTCCATTGCAAAACCACCTCCTCTCCTCTCCATCATCTCCATTCCAAAACCACCGTCTCACCTCTCCCTCTTCTGATCTTCTCCATTGCAAAACCACCTCCTCTCCCTTCATCATCTCCATTCCAAAACCACCGTCTCGCCTCTCCCTCTTCTCTATTGCAAGACCACCATCTCTCCTCCCATCTTCCAAAGCTAGCACCGGACCACTCAGAAGGACATCTATGGAGAGGATGCAGCAGCGAATCAGGCAGATCGCCGGCGGCGACCAGGAAAAGTTAGCCAGGTTGAAGGAGATCCTTAGTTGGTTTGACAATGAGTGGGAGATTTCGAGGACGGTGCGGGCCATGTGGCAATGTATGCGAAAGAGCGAGACGGCGGCGATGTACATGTACTCCTCGGCGGCAGTCACACCGCAGTCCTCCGAGTTCATGGAGTATCTCCTCTGGGCGATGGAGCAGAAAGATTCGCCTGAGGCGACAGTCAGGCGGAGGTGGTGGGCGTACAGGTCGAAGGTCGAGCACCCAGAGGATAACGAATCGATCGAGTATGGTGTGCCGTTCGTGAGGGTGCAGAGCCAGCCAGAGCCACAGGAGTATTCGTTCTCCCACCGCAAGAGGAGGCCGGATGGCGCGACGTCGCTTCCCCGCCATTCTCCACGGTTCCCTCGATGCTCGCCTCGTTTCAATGACGGTGGTAGGGTTTAAGGTAAGCTTCACACTAACCTAATCTTCCACCTGCTCATGCTTACAATCAGTGTGACAGCTAATGAAAATCATGCTTACAATCAGTCTCCGAGTACTACGCCAATCACCCTAAAATAGCTCTGGACCTTTGGGTCAAAGTTGTGACACAATGTACAAATAAAGAAAAATAGATTGGTGCTTCTTTCAGAAAAGAGTACTCCCTAGAAAACTGCCAATATAAACTTCTAGTATTTGGTTAGATGATTTGCTGCCGAGAAAGATCCGTCCACAGAGAGCGCCAGACATCCCACTGGTGGTGGTGGATGCCAATGCGTGCATGCAGCATGGTTGGTGTCGGTAATTTTTACTTGGCACACCTCGCACTCTGCATATATGCCGGTTCCATACGTACATTTGTGCAGTTCCACCAAAATGCAGCTGAATAACCCTATTTGCACAGATAATGAAAAAGCGTGATTACATTATAGTGGCACTAGTTGATGAAACACACAAAATAAATAGAATAAAATATTGCGATAGTATCATAGTATGCCATGCTGCGAGGGCGAGATGGGCCCTGCGACGCCTCATACGGTACGCCTCATACTGGACATCGTCCCAAATCTCCCAGATACACCTTCTGCCAGTGATGAACATCAGTGTACATCGGTAGTACAAGGAGGCGCCTTGAGACATTCAAATCTCTATTTTTGTACATATCAACTAAAATTAAGCACCCCAGTTTGCAGAAACGCTTAAACATTAACAATGGGACTAGTTGATGAAACATACATTAACAAAGAGAAGCACTTTCTTTATCTACATTGGAAATGAAATGATAGAGATGACACTCGCTCTATTTTAACTGTATTATTACTTCATTTTATCAGTGACACTAGGGTCGAGCAGGTGGCAAACGAGGTGTACCGTGCGTCGCAAGGATGGAGGCCGGGGGTGCTTAGACTGGGATGCTGAAGCTGGCTCTTTCAGTCACCAACATGGATGATTCAATTCATGGGACCTTTTGGTGCAGTTCACCTAAAATGAAGCAATGTCCCGTGAGCTAGCAGCTTCTTCTTCAATTTTTTTTAAGAAAAGGGCTCCAGACCCGGTTCCATTTCCATCAGAAAACGAAACCCACAGAGCTTCTTCTTCATTAGTTGCAATAAAATTAAGCAACATCAAGGTTGGTTGTGAAGCTCCTGGAATGCTCAACTATAATTTGGATATCATTTGTGCAGTTCAACTAAGATCGAGCGTGAAATGTATATCTCTGTTTGCATAAAAAAGGTGGAAAGGAGGGTGACTAACAAGTGATGAAACATGCATCAAATGAAAAGAAGCATGTTCCTTATCTGAATGGCAATCCTATAAGGATAGTAGCAATTTCTAAAGCATTGGCATTGCTAGATATTAGTGTGGGCATTAGGATTAACTATGACAACCGTTAAATACGACATTACTTTGGGCACGGGAGAGTAGGCGGACCAGGACAGTTGCATTTCTAACGAAAAGAACCAACTTATCTTAATGGGAAATTTTAGCAGGACATGTAAAGAAGTGCCATTGATTCATATTACTGGAGGCATTACATTGAAAACAACATTGGTTTAACGTGTCCTTACTTTTAACAGTGCGACTGCTACATTTTACCAGTGGCATTACATAAGAGTGGCTCGGGGCAACAAACATCAGAACAGGATATCTGGGTTGGTCCCATTTTTGTTCGGTATAGCCACCTTATACTGTGTGAGGCTAGCAAATCTAGTGCTGGACTTACTCTGTTGACTTGTCCCCCAGTCCCCACTTTCTTTCCTTTTTCAACCAATAGATCGGGTTTATATTGAGTTTGTATTGCGTTTCCCTTTATTTCCCTATTAGACCTAGAGACCAGTTGGATAGCCAGTCTCTGCTACTTTTCGCCCCCATTATTTCCTCTTTCGACCAAGTCCTAGATTCAGGTAACAAATCCTCCCCACCCCCACCCCCTTTCTTCCTTGTTTGAACCAAGTAGTACTAGATTCGAGTGCATGAACTAGTTTTACCTCTTAAACGTAAAAAAAATTAGGTGGTTTTTGAACAGCCGATCGATCCTATCTACGAGGGGGCCTGAGAAATAGTAAAAGATACAAATGCGGCGACGTCAGGAGCTCGGGAAGTAGAGCAAGGCCGGTTTCGAAGGAAGTTATACCTGATGGTCGCCGGGATGTCGCTAGGTGGGCGGCGGGAGGCCGGATCTGCCCACACTATGACAGCGAGGAAGAAGGGGTCGGAGGCCCTCCCTCGCCAGCGGTGCTTGGGAGAGAACGACAAGGTAGGCTGATCGGGACGCGCCCAGCAGTGGGTAAGAGCCGTCGCGAAGGACGACCGCGTGAACGTTGCACCTTCTCACCTTCCCCGGCGGAGAGGATCCGGCTGGATCTGTGACCAGCGGTGAGCAGAGAGAGAGAGAGAGTGTGGCCACTGCTGTCGTGTTTAGATCTGGAGAGGCCGAGACAATGTGAAGAGAGCAACACTAGCAAGCAAGCGCGGAGGCTCCTGCCTATATAGTGGAGTAGTACTAGTTTTATTTTGTCTACCGGAGCCGGCTTGACCTCGTCAATGACTGTCGAGAAGTCTTCATGCACGTGGCCCGGAGGCGCAATTGTCGTCATTTTGATCTGAAGCGCCGGATTATAACATATAACACGAAAAAATTCCACATGACAAGAAATCATAACCTCACTGCCCAAAGGAGACAACATGAATCTCGACAGACAAACTAGACGAGGAACAAAGCTCAAATTAAAGATAAACTTGTAGAAAAGGGGTCTGTCGATAGATGTCCTAATTAACATAGCCGGCTTGACCTAGATGGCAGCCGAGTAGTCACTGTTCGTGCATGTGCCCCCAATGACTAGCCCAACTCAGTTGTCGCTGTTTAACCCTCGCAGTGATCCGAAGCACATGACACCTAATTTTGCGAGATGACAAGAAACCTTTTTTTAGATTTCTCACCACAACTACAGCCATGTACAACACAGCCTGCACGATATGTACACGATAGCCAATCTAGGCATGTCTGCTGGAGTCTGGTCACATGCATGGACGAACTGATCTTCCGTGTCTTGCAGGGATCGTCCAGGCACCAACGTAGTACAACACTTCTCTATTACTATCGCTCGTCTCCCTCTTCTATTAAGTCACCCGACTTGCGGGGCCGGGGAGTGTGCCTATGGTCAGTTCTCAATTGCCGTCCCACATGTGTGTGCAAACGCAATATGACGCGCGTTCCATTCGGAGAGCAGCGTGCCAGACCGACCGACCGTCTGGGGTGCGACGCGAACGCGACGGGCGTGCTGTATACTCCGTACATGTGTACCGCCATTTTCTAGACGCTTTGCTCCATGGCGCGAGCGCAATCCATGGATGCAAAATTAGTATACTGTATACTATTTAAAAGTCGAGGGCGAGGCTTTTCCTGCGCGGTAGGCGGCGGGGCAGTTCCGCCTAGTCGGTTCGACAGAGACACGAGAAGACGAGGGAGTAGGCTGCTGCAAACGTATGGCTGTGTGATTTGACAGCGAGTTACTGCTGGACAGGTGGGGCCCCGTGATTTGACTTGCCATTATCATTTTAATTGCGGCGCTAGGACCGGCGTGAGTCTCCCGATTCCTGACCACCTCCATACAGGTGCCTCTCCCAATGCTCCACCATGTAGTAGAGGCTGGCTCTTGCATGAGAGCCCACTTCTCCACTTTTTCCTTGCCTCTCTTTCCTCCACATATGCAAAAATGCCATGTAAAGCGCACTATTGTACTTACTTTTACTTGCTCCGACAGGTGCTTAAACTTGCCACATAGGCATAAAGTCTGATGTGGCAAGTTAATCAAGAAGAGAGAGACTAGTTTGGTGACCCAAGTAAGAAGCGGTGCTAAGCGCGTGTACCTAGGTGAAAAGACTATTTTGAGTCTATAGCTAATTAAATGAAGCAAACTTAGCAACACCATTTCATTGGAAGAGGTCACTCCTTGGCAAATGCAATAAATACTAGTACTCCCCGTGTCCCATAATATAAGAATGTTTTTGGCACTACACTAGTGTCAAAAACGTTCTTATATTATGGGACGGAGGGAGTACGAAGAAAGAGATAGAGAGGAGTAAAAAATACACTTATAGCCAACCTTGTTGTAGTATGAGTGACTAAGTGATGATTATGTATGACATGCCAGCATCAGATAGCCTAATGCACCGTGTTAAATCTCCAAGGGCGCGACCGCGCGAGCGACGCGATGGTCGTGGTAGGCGCGACCATGATACGGGCTGCTGGCAGCCCTTGGATCTGAGATCAAATGGTCGCATGCTAAGTTGCTGAAAAATTGCAGAATAACCCTCCAGGATAGGATATTCACCCATAGGTCTAGAATCACGCCATGCAACCGTTCGATCTCAGATCCAATGGCTCTCGGAAGCCCGTATCATGGGAGAATGGAAAGCCACTACCCTGCCGTTCGCACGCTGGCAGTTCGCTCCTACTCGTCCCCTCACGTCCTTCAATACTACGACGGTTCGCTCCTAGTCGTCCTGTCCATTCACATTATGGCAGTTCCACTAGTCCTAACCCTCCTCCCAAATCCATGGCATCCCAAATCTCCACGATCGGCGGTGAGTACAAGGTTAGAACCATCACCGGCGATGAGTTCGACGTCATCTACACCCGTTCTTCCGCGATGGTGAAAGGATGCCTTTCTCGCTTCAGACGCATGTTCGAAGACTCAGATGATGAGTGGGTCGCTGGGCTAGATGTTGAGTACACAACAGTCCTGGGACGAGAGAAGGATCTAAAGGACAAAGAGAGGAAGAAGCCCGCCGTGATCCAGGTTTGCGTGCATGACTTATGCTTGGTCTACCACATATGCCATGCCGATGTTGAGTGCCAGGATTTTAAGGACTTCCTCAAGAGCAACCTAGTCAAATTCGTTACTGTAGACTTTGGTAACGACAAAGAAGTCCTGCGTCGGATAGGCCTCGTTGTAGGCAACACCTTCGACCTCCAGAAGAATCGGCTGGTGTCCTCTCGTTAGCCTTCAATGCTGACCCTGGCAGGAGCCATGGTTCATCCTTCGTACAGTAAACTGGAGAAACCTCCATACACGTTTCATCGTCATGCATGGCAGTGGAATGTACTAGATATAAACCACATCCACTACGCTACACTGGATGGCTACCTTTGCTTCAATATCTACAAGGGTTGGATGAAGAGCAACAGCCAAGTGTGCTGTTCAAGCAAAGAAGTATCGGCCAAGAGGAAGAGGGAAAGGACGAAGTCGAGGACGTGGACGAGGACTCCGAGTAAGGTGGCAGTGTCGTTGCTCATGGTGGTTCTAATGCAGTGTCTACCGGAATAGTTGCAAAGTTTAATTTCAGGTGTGCTTAATTTAATTTGAGGGGTGTGTTGTGCTGAGCCCCCAGCAGAACTATGTTATGTTTCTTCTCGTTACTTTAACTCTTCAGTACGTACATACTAGTATTTCTTACATTTCATCTTTTAGTTGGTATAGTACTACCACTCGTTTCTTCACATTATATACGTACAATATATATGGCCAACATCATATAGCCAGCAGTTTAGTTGTCAAAGAATTTCAGGCTGCTTAGTTTTGTCAAAGAATTCCAGGATGCATAGAGGGTGCTTGGATCCAAGGGACTTATTTTAGTCTGCCTAAAAATAGTCTCTTTAAGAGGCTAAAGTTCCAAGCACCCCTGACTAAAGAGGAGCTAAAACTAGTCTTGAGACTAAAAATTTTTAGTCAGGGGTACCCCTACTAAAATGTGGATTAGTCCTCTCTCTACGCATTTAACTCCTCTCCTTTAACACATGCGAGTTCTGGATTGGAGGGTTTGGAGGATAATAAATGCTCATTAACTTGATTTTAGCCTTTTTAGTATTTGGATCCAAGCATGGGTGAGGCTAGCATGTTTTAGTCCCACTACTTTTAGTCATGGGACTAAAACGTATCCAAGCACCCTCTTAGTTTTATTTGAGGGGTGGGTTGTGCTGGACACCATTATTGTGACTAGCCTTTTTAATAGTACTATATGCATAATTTGGCGACGAGCGCTCTCTATATGTACCACCTTTTTTTTTAATTTCAAGTTTTGCTCCATGGCGCAATCCATCGATACTACTGCTGTACAAAAGTATACATTTTTTAAAAGGCTAGAGGGCGGGGCAGTCTAGCTTGGTCGGTTTCACGAGAGGCGAGGGCCTTTGTGATTTGATGGCTCATTACTGCTGGAAGGTGGGGCCTTGTGATTTGACTGCTCATATAAATGCGCCGACAACCTGATCGAGGAGGAGCAAAGAACCGTGCGGTATACTCAAGTTTTCCACTGGAGTAGTACTGCGATGGACGAGCACGAAACACGGCAGCCCAGTGCCATATGGCGATAAAAAATGATCTAATTTGCTAGTCATCTCATTGTTAGCATTGTTCTATTCATTCCCTAAAAAAACCATTGTTCTATTCATGCCTCGCAGAGAACATGACACGCGCGGCGAAACACCCGAAGCAAAAGATGAAACACAGGAGCAAAAGAAGAAGGAAGATTATCACCCCAAATGATCTAATTCGCCGTGGAGTCGTAACTGCTTCTTCATCGCCTCCACGACCTCCATCTCCTTGCGCGTCTCCTCCGCCATCTTCTTCATTCTATCCATCTGTTCCACGGCCGCATTACGTACCTTGACAGCAGTCGGGTGCTCGATGCGGAGCTTCGCCAACTCCTCCTTCTGTTCCATGACGAGGGCCTGCAGCATCTTCATCGAGGAACTACTATTCTCATGCAGCTTCTACCAGCCGGCGTTCTTCTCCTTCAACAGGTCGATCTCGTGGCAGAGCTTCGCCTTGTCCTCCTGAAGTCGCAGGATTTCGCTGATCGCCTTCTTCTCCGAGGCAATGCTCTTCTTCAGCAGCATCACCAAGCCGGCGGTCAACTCCCCCTGCTGATTGAGCTCAGCGGGCATGTCGTCGAGGCTCTCCTTCAGCAACTCCATCAAGCCTTGGATGAACTCCTTCCGCTTATTGAGCTGATTGGGCATGCCGTCGAGGGATAACGGCTCCAGCTCCGCCGGCTCGGCATGTTCGCCTCCGCGGCTAGGGCGCTCCTGGGAGCCATCGCCTGCCCATGAGAGATCTTTCGAGGTCTCTGCGTGGCGGCGAGCCCTCTTTTTTTCCACAGCCTTGGTTGCCGCTCCCTTGTTACGAGTAGTTCTCGACCTAGAGCTCTGGTCACCGGCCATGGCAACGACGGACGAAGAAGAAGCACTTATGAGGAGGAAAGGTAGAGTAATTTTCGGTTAGGTAGTTCCCCTTTTTATAACCTAAGTACTAGCACTAGTACTAATACCTGCATAGTGGGAACATGTTCAGGTTTGGTACGTACTAGTAGGTGTGAGCAGGCTTTCGAATGTGATGGGAACAAGGTAAAGATTAATTGATGGTTTTGGTTTCGAGGCCCGAAACGGCTCCCGATGAGTTTAGCGGAACATAAATTTCAAGTACTACACTGCTCAAATGCGTAAATATTATGTTACTGTCAAAAATTGGCACAAAATACGAAGGAGACCAATGGAAGTACTACTAGCAACCCACGATTTAACTACTCGCATGCGCGCAGTGGAGTAATAATGTCTTTCTTCCGCCCTCACGTCCACTCAATTTGCATGCGCTGTATTAATTGACCATCAATGAAGTGAACGACTTTACACGCGTCAAATTATCACATGGGGTGGATCTTGGTACAAAATTGCGTCCGCCCGTGTACCCGCGTGTGCGTGCGAGGGAATGAGTGCGTGCGTGGCGTGCGTGCACATCTTCGCTTCGTGCATGTACCGCCAGTATGGCTCAGGGAGGACGAGTACATTCTTCTGGAACCAGCAGCACGTCACTGTGATCAATCCACGCAAGGAGGTCGCGACAACGCTTCATGAACTGTAAGAGAGACACTGTGTAGCGTGCCATTGGTATTCTAATTTACGTGTTTTGCACATACTCGAAGTACTAGTAAGGTACACGTGCATTGCACGCATCAGATTTTGCAACCAAATTATGAATAAATACCACACTATAGCATGTAAGCTCTGAGTCATATATGCCTGATGTAGCCCTTCGTTTAATTCTTATAGTTCATCTCGTTCAAAATCAATTAGTTTTTATAAAAAAGCTAAGAACGCGGGAATAGGAAAAACATGGGATTATAGTGGAATGTCGTCTTGAATCCTACATGATTGTATGAGTGTTTGATTGTGCATAGAAAAAACACAGAATTCTTTCAAAGAGGTTTGAGTGGATGAGATGTTTCCTATGAAATCTAGTGCAAATGAATCATATGGAAAAATTCCTATGGTTTACAATCCTACGAATCAAACAACCAAGATAGGAAAAATTCCTAATGATTAGAATCCTCCAAAATTCCTTTGAGAATCTTTTGAATCAAAGAAGCCCTTAATCTATTTTATGATTCATGGAATTATGCGTTGTAGAGCATAAAGTAAAAACAAATAATGGCAATTCAACTAGAAAAAAAGTTTGGGCAGTTATGATACGGAAGATTCTAGAACAAAAGAGAACCACTGTTGTTTTGAGGTTTGTGCATTATGCTTAAGTTCAACCATGGAGTCTGCTAGATTGTACATGTGGCAAAATCCGGTGGGGGCTAGAAGATGGTGCGAGGGGCCGAGTGGAGGGAGGCTATGAAGGAATGCACAAGTGCGAGATCGATATTTAGAGAGAGGGGGCGAACACGTGCGCTGTTGCGCGCAGTGGCGGAGCCATGAAAAATAAATGAGCTAGGGGGCCAAGCATTGCTAATCCTTTACCAGGAGTGTCAATTCATGAACTTAAACCATTTTTAGCAGCAATTGTCTAATGATCACATTCATATTAGCCTCGATATATAGTGATGTTACGGGGGGAGGGGGGCAGGGCCCTTACTGCCCCCTGTCTTCGCCATTGTGCACGCGTCTGAGAGATGAAGCGGAAGGCATGGATGATGAGAGGGGGACGTTGGATATATAATTAATGTGGGTGTATTAGCTATTTATGTTAATCCTATATAGAGAGGTATAGATTGATCGATGTGGATGTGGGAAAGAGGGTGAGACCTCACTGGATATATCGATTGATCAGTTTGTGTGGAAAACTATGAAAGACCTAGCTATATACACACATACATAGAGGAACATCGATCGTTGTGCATGCACGCGTGAGAGATAAAGAATGCCCGATATGATGGAGAGGGGGATGTGTGTGGGTGTGTGCCTTCATGGGAGACCGACCTGAAGAAAAAGATTGCATGCGTGCGATGGATAATGCCGACTGGTAGTGTGTGTGCATGCATGCACGAGAGAAAGTTAGTGGTACAATTATAAAGAGAAGACTACTGTGTGGGTGTAAAAGAATAGGTGAGGTCATAATCAATGTAAAGTTGAATTCAAATATTTGAATAAGAGATCCTGATGTTTGAAACCCATGCATGCATGAATATAACGGAGATCTGCGCGGTGTGGTTTGGAAACGAGCATGTTGTAATGTATACACATTGAACAAGGTCAGACTGATTTGAATTTGAGATACCGATGGCAGGCATCATTTGGCCACGTCGCATCCGTGCATGGACACACTATTCTAATTGGAGATGATGGGCGGCTTTCGCATCACATATCTATATCTATACCCCTATATATATTATATATTATATTTTTTTATATTGTGTGCGGGTAACTTTAACTTTGAAAGATGGTCGTTGGATGAGGCGAATCCGATGGTCCAAAGATGGCAAATTTGAGCACTACTGGCCGTTGGATATCATCTAGATTCCACCAGATTTCGCCACATGTATAATCTAGAAGACTCCATGGTTGAACTTAAGCATAATGCACAAACATCAAAACACAAGCACTTCTTATTTGTTCTAGAATCTTCCGTATCAGAATTGCCCAAATGTTTTTCTACATGATTTGCCATTATTTGTTTTTACTTTTTGTCTTACGACGCACAATTCCATGAATCTTAAAATAGATTAGCTTTCTTATAAAAACTAGATGATTTTGAATGAAATGAACTATAAGAATTAAACAAACATCTACATCATGCATATATGACTCAAAGCTTGCATGCTATAATGTGGTATTTATTCATAATTTGGTTGCCAAATCTCATGCGTGCAATGCACATGTACCTTACTCTAGTCTAAATGGTGTTTGTGTGTGTGTTGTGCGTGTTGAGGTGCAAATTGTCTTTTTTTGGTACACGTTAAGCTTGTTCTTCCGAAATTTCAAGCCGCGCCTTGTTATGCCAAAAATTCAAGCTAGCCTCTCTATCTATCGTGCTGCGAAACTCCCGCCTCTTCAACCCGCGCCTTGTTAGCCCGAAATATTTAAGATATATCTTTGTCTCGTTGTGCTCCGACAACTCCCTCCAGCTCAACCCGCGCCTTGCTATTCCGAAATTACAACGCGCGCGAAAACTCCCACCTCCTGTGAAATCCCGACACGCGAAATGCCCGTGGTACCCCTGAACCGAAAGAACTGCCTCAAATCGGTGGGGGTACTTTCGTAAGTTACCCCATATTTCGGACAAGCGCGTCTCTAAGCCATGGTTCCCCACTGCCATCCCATCCGCCCACCCATTCGTACACCGAGGCCGCGAAAACCCGCGACGAAACCCCATACCCTGCTCCGTCCGCCACCCAGCCGGAGCCTCTTCCCCGACGACGTCGTCCACAACAACACCTCGACGTCCCTCATCCACCGTACCGGATGAGGATCCGTCGTCGATCTCATCGTCCCGCCGGTTTAGCCACCCCGTCCTCCACCTCCAAGGAGCTGCCCCGATGTTCCCCTCGTCTTTCGTGCCACCTCCATTCCCACACCGCCGTCTTCACCTGCACCACCGGAAGAGCATCATCATCACCGTTTCCTCGGATGAAGCTGCGGCCTAATCGGCGCCACCAAAGAGGTTGTACACTAATCGCCGCATTTTCTTCTTGATTCGATCTCACAGTGCTGCCGGCGCTCGGTCCCGAGCCGACACGGCGTGGCTCCATCCACGGCGGTGTCGCCGACCACTTCCTCCACGGTGTCGCTCCCTCGGCGGCGACGTCCACATCAGTAGGAGATGCTGCTGCTTTAGCTCTCGCTCGCGCTGCTACTCTGCTCTTGCTCTCGGTCCCCTGCCTGGTCTACTCTTGCTATTGCTCTTGCTCGCGCTGCTGCTCTCGCTCTTGCTCTTGCTTGCGATGCTGCTCCGATTTAGCTACACTTCAGTCGACTGAATCGACTTTT
>NC_057796.1:399481388-399489923 GCF_018294505.1 Triticum aestivum | reverse complement strand
GGGGCTAGAGGGATGGCCGGGGCGGCGGCGGACCGGCGGTGGGGAGTGTTTTCAGGGTGGGCGGGGCGGCGGGGGGCTGCTGTTTGGCCGGTGGTGGCTGGCAGCTCAGGGGGTGGAGGTTGAAGATGAACTGCAGGCCCTTGATTTCGTATCCAACGGCTGCAAAATTGACTGACCAGAGATGAAAAAGTCAGTCGACCGACGTGTAGCCTCACCTTGCTAGTGCGTTCAGTTTCGACAGCAAAATTCAGTTTCAAGAGCAAAATTCAGTTTCGACAGTTAAGTTCAGTTTCGACAGTTAAGTTCAGTTTTGGCAGTTAAATTCAGTTTCGACAGTTAAGTTCAGAGATGAGCGGCTGATGTATTTTACATCTAACACTTTGTGGTTATGTATTTTACGTCATGTATTGGAGATGCTATTAGAATTCCACTCAGGTTGACGTTGTTTGTTGTCTCTCTTGTCCTGCTTCAGCCTCGGCGTCGTACAACTCAGCGGAGCTGCTCCAACGACGAAACCCTCCATCACAGCGGAGTAGTACCTCAGGCTCCATCTCCAGATGCCTAAGATCTTCTTCCCCTCCTCCGACAGCCAAGTAAGCCGGAGCATCCTCACCGGCCAACCCAATCACGCTGAGATCGACATGGCTTCGCCAAAGAGGTTGTACACTTGTTGCATCTCTTTTTTACTCTACATGTTATATATATTGTCCACTGAGCACTCGTAGTAACGGGAAATACGATTATTTTATCCTACTATATGACAAGCAGTGAGGTACCAGGCAACTTAGCTATCCATGATGGACTCTCTTGAACACCATCATTATTTATCTCTGCGCGTTTGAGCTGTGCATTTGTCGATGGGCCTGGGAGTTGAGCTAGTATGGCAGTGGCCTGGGTCCAAAGTAATAGAAGTAGCACAAAAACATTTTCTTAGTGTAGGATTTTCCTTGCTCAAGCCTGCCTACTAGAATCGCCAGTGCTTGAAAGGAAAAGTGAATGAAAAATATCGGAATTGGAAAGTTTCCTATGGTACTACTTTTCATGAATTTGGTGCAAAGGAATGGAGCAAAGGAAAATTGTAGGATTTGTTCCTTTAGTGTCTCCTTGAAAGAAAAACCATAGGAATTCTAATTTCCACTTCTCCTCCTTTTCATATTCCTATTCATCAAGCACAAGACTAAGAGATAGTAGCATAATAGAATTATAACCGTACATTTTCTTGTGGTTTGACTTAATCTCACCATGCTTTTTTGCATCCTGTGATCTTCCAATTGTTGTGAATCAAACACCCAGATTGGTAGAAATCCCGTGTTTTTAAATTCTCTGTTTTGCACGTGCATTCCTATCCTATTCCTATCTATTTCCTATCCCTGCATTGTTAGAATCCTCAAATTCAAACAAGCCCTTACTCAATTACTTCTGTTACAGATATGTGTCAAAGAAAACCTTGTGTGGTTTGTCCTGCTCCTCCGGCGCTGTGTTCCACCCCAGCTCCGCTGCTCCAACGACGGAAGGGTTCACCACAGTAGGGATCCGCTCTCCAGACTGTCTTTCGCCGCCTCAGATCTTCTTCCCCGCCGCCGGCAGCCACGGCAACTGCATTACCATCATCAACTGAGCAGATGAGTCGCACTCTTCCGTGTCTGCTTACGTTATGCGTCGCTTAATATGATGACATGCTACATTATCGTCGTGTTCACCTATTAGACTCCGAGTCAGGTCCAAACTAATGCTGAAACTTGAGTTTTTAAATGGTTGTGGGGTACATATTGGGGCAGCAATCAGTACTATCTGTCTACTATCTGGTTAATCTTCGGTGTCTACTATGAGTTTCATGTTGGGCGCAAACAAACATTAAAGGAGCCATTATCTGTATTTTTTAACTAAAGCTATTATCTGCCTGCTATCATTGGTTTTGGGTCTATCCACAGTTTGCTACCATCACTCTGGATTTGTGCATGCACTCCTTACATAATCTCACTATGTTTTATTCCTATGCATGCCAGTTATTGTACACAATGGAACTGATCATGTATAGCAAAGGAGACGAGCCTTGCGTGGCAATAAAATTTCATGCAGACGTCGTTCCATGGTGGGCGCAAAGGCAGCCCCCCTCCACCCATTTTGGATCGTAATCAAGAGGAAGATAACTGTTCTGAGGGGGATTCAGAAGGAGAAGACCACTCCTATTTACCCCATGAGGTCTTCGCTCTAACTTGGCATGCTGATGTTGGTAATATCATGCATATGGTGCCTTGCATTGCTTACTGTATACATTAAAGATGTCATCTGCTTAGTTTAGACATGCATGCTTTGTGTCAATGCCATCTGTTTAGTTTCTTTATCGTATATGTGAATCATGCAATGCCATCTTGTCTAGCCAGGCATCATATATTTGAATTTTGCAATGCCACCCTGGTTAGCCAGTCATCTTATATGTGAATTATATCATGCCATCATTTTTTTATTACGTGTTAAATTTGTCAACAATTTTAGTACATTCAATTACTCTTCCTGTGCATCAGCCATTCGGCACGGTCATAGAAAAATCTGGAGTGGAAACAAGGTCTTCAGAGCAGACAATGCTATCTGACGAAGCGCATGTCTTGCTGGTTACCGATAGCTCCTTAGAGGAGGATTCAGAGACAGATGACCAGTCATATTCCCCCCCCCCCCCGAGGTGCATGCCCTAACTTGGCAGGGTTATGTTGCTCATATCGTGCGTATGGTATCTTGCATTGCTATGTCATTTGCTTAGTTTAGACATGCTTTGTGTGAATGCCACCTGTTTAGTGTCTAATTACCATATATGTGAATTATGCAATGCCATCTTGTTGCAAGACATTATATATGTGAATTATGCAATGTTATCTTGTTGCAAGGCATTATGTATGTGAATTATGCAATGTCATGCTGTTTAGGCAAGCGTCATATATGTGAATTATATCATGCCGTCCTTTTTTTGTATTTCTCATTGCTTTTGTCGACAATGTTTGTATATTCAACTGCTCTTCCTGTGCATCAGCCATTTGAATTGGTGATGAAGAAATCTGGAGTGAAAACAAGGTCTTCAGAGCAGACAATGCTACCTGCTGAAGCAGATATCTTGCTGGTTACAGATAGCTCTTCAGAGGAGGATTCAGAGGCAGATGACCAGTCCTATTATCCCCCTGAGGTGTATGCTCAAACTTGGCAGGGTTATATTACTCATATAATGCATATGTTGTATTGCAATGCTTAGTTTTTACATCATATACACAATATTGAATGCCATCTCCTTAGTTGACACATCATATATGCGATTGCCCTCTGCTCACTTCCTTAGTATATAAATCATATATTTGAATTATGTCATGCCATGATGTTTACATAGACAGCATGTATCTGAATTATGGCATGCCAACCCATTTTCTAAAGACATAATATATTTATATCATCTCATCCTGTTTACATAGTCATCATATTTTAAATTATGTCATTCTATCCGTGAATTATATCATGCCATCATGTTTCCACCGACGACATGTTTGTGATTTATGGCATGCCAACCACTTTAATAGACACATCGTATAGTTATATCATGTCATCCTGTTTACATAGTCATCATATTTTGAAGTATGTCATTCTATCATGTTTAGTTAGCCATCATACATGTGAAATTGTGTCATGCTATCCTGTTTAATTAGCCATCATATATGTGAAATTATGTCCTGCTATTCTATTTGCTTAGACAACATAAATGTGAATTATTTCATGCCCTGTTTTCTTCCCTACTATCCATTGCACCTGTCTATCTTACAATGTCTGTACATTCAATTACTTTTCTTGTTTATCAACCATTTCAATTGGAGGGAGTGATGGCAGTATCTGTGGGAGTAAAAACACGGTCTTCAGAAAAGATCGTGCTACCTGTCGATGCAGATAGAACCACGGTTGTACTTGCCCAAGAACCAGCCCCACCACACATAACTCACACTCATGCAGATTGTACCCCTACCCAGTTGGACAGAGAACTAGCTACACCCCTTCTAACCCCAACCCCAGCAGATAGACACCCAGTTCCCGTTGACACAGCACCGTCTCCACCACAGAGCACCCAAACACGAGCAGTTAGTAAGGCAACTGCAGTGCCCAAATCACGAGGACCACCACTCCGAACCCGAAGTCAACGCTTAAAGCAGAAGAAGAATTGTTCTCAGGTCAGGTTCCGTAGCTATGGTTCATACTACTTTGCTCTTGCATCACTATATTTACTGATACCAACTAATTTCAAATTTGAAGGATGCAATTGAAACTCCAATGGCGCAACAGGTATGTTTTAAACCTGTTTCTTCAACGTGTTTGGCTGTTTGCTGTTGTAACTTGCTCTATGTTGATTTCAGTTTCAATTGAATAAACAGTTATGTTCTCATGCCATGCACATTACAAGTGTTGTTATTGCTGTGTAGTTTCCCACACTTATATTCTGTCTATGCTGCTTTGTCTTAAATAGATATGATTCGAACTGTATCTATCTTGATTTGGCAACATAAAATAGAATGATATAGACCATACAGTGACCATACTACATAGATATATGTTTGTTTCATGCTTTTATCCTATCCACCTTACTACTGAACTGGTTTACCAAAATGAGTTTCATATACTACATTGTAAACCTAAGATGTGTTTGTTTGTTTCTCTTTTAGAACGCGGATAAAATATTGGAGAAGAGTACCATGTTATGCAATGGTAAAGGAAGTAATGCAGATAAGGTTCAAGATAGTGAGACATCCCTGTTGGTCTCCAAGAAAGCTGATAAAAACTATATTGAAGACACTGAGACAACCCCAAAGTCCTGTCTTGATGTAGTGTTCGAGTTACTGGCTACCACTATTGGCACCAGCTCTTCAAACTCGTTGCCTGAATCAGTTCGGCTTCTTGAGTCTCAACTTCAGGTTGAAAGACATCGATCAGATGTTATGCGACAGGAAGCCGAAGGACTAAGGAAGTCTCTGCAGAATTCAGATGCATACTTTCTGGTGCAACAGCAAGCGCTGGAGGACTTAAGCGCCAAACAAGAGAAAGTTAATAAGCTTGCTAAGCATCTTGCCAGCATTATGGGTACCCAGGATATTGTTTCTTGAGCTCTTCTGAAGTGGTTTCAGTTCTGGACTTGTTTTGCTGCGGCGTTTATATGCTGCTGTGTTCCCTATATTTGCACTGGTGGCGAACTTTGATGCCAGTGGATGTAATATGTGTAATAGCCGTGATAGCCTAGTGTAAGTTGCTTGCTTATTTATTTCCTTGTTGTCTTGTTTATTTGTTTGCTTGTAGTCAGTGCAGTTCTTTTTCTACGGTTTGCTTGTGGCTGCAATAACCTATTTTTTAAAACTAGGCCACAATAACCATGGGCTAATATTTACTGTAGTGACACTGGGCCTCCTACGGGTCGTAGAAACAGTGGGCCTTCTACGGGCCGTAGAAACAGTGGGCCTTCTACGGGCCGTAGAAACAATGGGCCTTCTACGGGTCGTATCATCAATGGGCAAAAACAATGGGCCGTATGATCGATTGGCCAAACATGGGCCAAACAGACCACATTCTGGCCGTAAACGGGCTAGAGTTGGAATCGTCCGTTCATGGGCCAACCATAACGGGCCATCGTTAATAGGCCGTATTTGATGACGCTATGAAAACGGCCCAACGTATTAACGGACCACAAACGGGCCGACTGTAACGACGGGCTGAATTTGGCCCACAAGCAGAAAATGACAATAACGGACCGTAAGTAAACGAATGCTGGAAAATAGCCCAAGAATAAATGGGCTCTGAGAAGGCCGAAAGATAACATGGGCTGGAAATGGCCCAACGGAATAACGGGCCGTTAATGGGTATAAAGTGATACACTGTTCATTACGGGCCAGTTTCACCACGGGCCGTTAATGGGTGTAAAGTAATACACTGTTCATTACGGGCCAGTTTCAGCACGGGCCGTTAATAGGCCAAGCGTTACATAGGGCCTCATATGGGCCGAAAGACGTCATGGACCATACATGGGCCAGAAGTGAAAACGGGCTGGAATCATATTGGATGGCCCAGATGATGCTACTGGGCCTAATTCGAATAGGGCGTAACGGGCCTTGGGTTAGCGGGCTGTAAATGGGTTATATGCGAACAAGTCGTTAACAGGCTTTCCATGGGCCGGCCCGCCAGCTTTTGACCAAGTCAAACGGGCCGGCCTTTTCACAGGAATGGGCCACTGTTGGGCCGTGCCACGTGTCGACGTATCATAAGCGCCTTCTGTCCAATGAGTGGATGACATCTGTCCCAGCGATGAGCCGACACGTGTTTCCTCCATCCAATGATGATTTTACACGTGGAAAATCCCCATTGGTCGGGGCTGTTAACGGGTTATCGGATCCAAAACCCGACCCGATAGCTTAACGGCGTTCCGTTACGGTGGATGCCACGTGTCGGTCACCCTTGACGAAAGCACTTCTGTGACGTGCGATTTATCGTCATGGAAGTGGACACTTCCGTGATGATAATTTTGGTAATGTCATGGAACACTTCTACGACAGCACAGGTATGACTATCTTGATTCTGTCATAAATTTTTCATGGATGTACATGCATGACAAAAAACGCAACCTACTGTGACAAACACGTATCATCACGGAAGTGTATTTTTTTGTAGTGCATGTGCCTCCCAATTCTTCTACCAAAATGGCTTTGTAGGATCCTGGAAATGCGCCCCCGGATCTCGTACATATAAAAACTCAAGGGAGTCGATTTTAGGTTTCCTGTATACAAAATATGTGGGCGGGGCCAAGATGCGCGATCTGCTAGAGTCATTGTTTTGTCCATAAACCGCATATCGGGCCACTATGTGGGATATGCTAGAGTTGCTCCTAGCCCGGTATAGAAGAGGTAACCTTTGGGCTGCCCCTAAGATGAGCATAACCGTTACTTTCATGATCATATATATAAAATTTGCTTGTTTCCAATAAGCTCCCAACTTTCACATTTGATATAAAAAAACATCACATACAAGAAATATTTATAACTCGTCATGACAAAAATATTCAAAAAAATTCAATTTGAATTGGTATGCAAAACTAACGATGAAATTATTGATTCAATGACATGCTCCAACGTATCTGAATTTGGGCGCCGTTTGTTTTACATGTGTTTAACATTTAGTGTTAGCACATTAAAATATGGAGAGCGTCTATACAACGATTGTGGCGCGAGCAACGCCAATTGGCGCTTACTCACTGCGGGTGTGGGCCGACCCAGCTCGCTCGACTGCTTCGGCCGGTTCACCATTGACCGGTCGACCGCTTGACCATTAACCCATGGCATAATTGAGCATATACTTTTAGAAAAAAAATATGAATTTGAAATTTTGCTTGAACGTATGAATCATTTTTTCCTGGCATCAAAAGATGTTGGCGTATTTGAAAAAAGTTCATGAATTTGATAGAAATGTTTGGCAATTCTAAAAAAAGTGCACTAATTTGAAAAAAAAATCACGGACTCAAAAAACAAATCATGATTTTTTTTCATAAATTTAAAAACGTTAATAATTTTGAAAAAACTCCACCAATTCTAAACAATGTTTGCATACTTAAAAAAAGTTTGCAAAGTCAAAAGAACGTTAGTGTATTTGAAAACATTCCATGAATGTGAAAACAAATCATGGCTTGAAAAAATGTGCGTGAAAATGAAAATGTTCACGGACTCATAAAAAGAGTTTGAGAATTTGGAAAGAATTGTGGCTTCAAAAACATTTACGAATTTGAAGAAAAGTTTGCAGAATTAGAAAAAACGTTCAAGAATTTGAATTAGTCTGAGAATTTAAAATTATTTGCAATTTCCAAAAAAGACCGCAAATATGATTTCTTTTAATGAAATTTAAATTGAAAAAAGGAATAGAAACAGAAAAACTAAATAGAAAACCGGAAGAAAAACAAACAAAAAACGGATGTGAAAAACACAACAGAAAAAGAAGGAAAACTAGGTGGAAACTTCCAGATGGAAAACCGGGCCGAAGTCACGGAATCGCAGCCCAAGTAAACTCCTCGCCGGCCAGCCGACCTGTATCTTTTAAATGGGCCTTGGCCCAGCCGTTCACTGCTATTAATAATGAGGACTAGTATTTAAATTAAGCAAAGCAGAGTTTGTAGCCTGTTGGTAATCACTTGTTTCACCAAGTAGGTGGTAGCATGTTCGATTCTTAGTATGTACCAATTAGTTTTTTCATGCATGTCAAATAGCCCTGGGTTCCGTTTGGTTCTTTAGCCGGTCTCCCCTATGTCAAATAGTCCTGAATTTTTCTATAGGAAGAATATGTATATATAATATGCTCCCATGCTAATTTTTGTAATTATAACATTTTTTTTTTGAAATGTATTCACTATTTCGTTAGATTAAATGAATGAAGTTATGCATACATATTAGAAGTAATTCCAATTTGAGCCATATATGTATCTCAATTAAGGTTCAAGTAGTATAGAAAAAATGTTGAAGACCTAAGTACAAGCTTATGTCA
>NC_057796.1:399475942-399481019 GCF_018294505.1 Triticum aestivum | reverse complement strand
AGCCATATATGTATCTCAATTAAGGTTCAAGTAGTATAGAAAAAATGTTAAAGACCTAAGTACAAGCTTATGTCATAGAAAAAGATTATTGAGAAAATCTTTCATGCATGTCAAATAGCCCTGGGTTCCGTTTGGTTCTTTAGCCGGTCTCCCCTATGTCAAATAGTCCTGAATTTTTCTATAGGAACAATATGTATATATAATATGCTCCCATGCTAGGTTCGATTCTTAGTATGTACCAATTAGTTTTTTCATGCATGTCAAATAGCCCTGGGTTCCGTTTGGTTCTTTAGCCGGTCTCCCCTATGTCAAATAGTCCTGAATTTTTCTATAGGAAGAATATGTATATATAATATGCTCCCATGCTAATTTTTGTAATTATAACATTTTTTTTGAAATGTATTCACTATTTCGTTAGATTAAATGAATGAAGTTATGCATACATATTAGAAGTAATTCCAATTTGAGCCATATATGTATCTCAATTAAGGTTCAAGTAGTATAGAAAAAATGTTGAAGACCTAAGTACAAGATTATGTCATAGAAAAAGATTATTGAGAAAATCTTTCATGCATGTCAAATAGCCCTGGGTTCCGTTTGGTTCTTTAGCCGGTTTCCCCTATGTCAAATAGTCCTGAATTTTTCTATAGGAACAATATGTATATATAATATGCTCCCATGCTAAGTTTTGTAATTATAAGAACAATTCTTGAAATGTATTCACTATTTCGTTAGATTAAATGAATGGAGTTATGCATACATATTAGAAGTAATTCCAATTTGAGCCATATATGTATCTCAATTAAGGTTCAAGTAGTATAGAAAAAATGTTGAAGACCTAAGTACAAGCTTATGTCATAGAAAAAGATTATTGAGAAAATCAATTGCGTGAAAATTTGAGCTTATGTTTGTAAGCATTGTGGCACTATTACTTTTTGTTAAAATATACTTTACACAATATAATTTTTTTCTTTACAGTTATATAGTTGGTAACACAATTCCGCAACACATGATTACGTGTTACTGTACCAATATTTGTAACACAAATGGAGCAACACGAACTTATATGTTACTCTCGTAATGTGTCTGTAACACATTTACGAATCTTATCAACTATGTGTTACTGTCTGCGCTGTAACGGACATAATGTGTTACTGTTATTTTGCTCTATAACACATTTTTTTATATGTTACATGGTTGCGTTACTTAATCTTTGTTTTGTTATAGTGACACTAGGGTGGTGTGCCAGCTATGTGGTCGTGAACGCCATGTCGCCTCCAAGTGTCACCGCCGCTTTCAGAGGAGCTTCCTGGCATCGGCAACGACGGCAAGGGCAACGAGCGCCAGTTTGCCATGGCAGACTTTGGTCCTCCCGCCGCCGCCCCGGCTGCCCACATCGCTGCCGCCCCGTCTGCCCACATCGCCGCCAAGGGCAAGGACCCGCGCGTCGAGCAGGGATACACACCATCCTACCTTGCTGATCCAGCCTGGTACATGGACACCGGCGCCACGGATCACATGACGAACGAGCTCAACAAACTCTCCACCTACCAGCCCTACTACGGGCATGATCAGGTTCACTCCACCAATGGTGTAGGTATGCCCATCTCTCATATTGGCCAAGCATCTCTTTTAACTAGTCATCCCTCTAGGCAGCTCCATCTTCGTAATGTTTTACGGGTACCCTCGGTAACTCGTAAGCTTAGTGGCCGGTTGAGCCAAGGCTTGTACCGTTTGGAGGATCCATCCGCCCCGTGCGACTTCAGCGGTGTTCGTGTGTCGCCTTCCTAGTGGCACTCTCGCTTTGGTCACCCCGCCACACCCATCGTTCGCTACATAATCCACCGTCATGAGCTGCCATTAGTGTCTAGCAATAAAGAGATGTTCGTGTGTGATGCCTGTCAGCAAGGCAAGAGTCATCAGCTACCTTTTGTTTCATCTACTAGAGAAGTAAAGAACCCTCTTGAAATTGTGTTTTCCGATGTGTGGGGTCCGGCACAAACATCTGTTAGTGGACACAACTATTATGTCAGTTTTGTTGATGCCTATAGTCGCTTCACTTGGCTTTATCTTCTTAAGCGCAAATCTGATCTGTTTGATATATTCATACAGTTTCAATTGCATGTTGAACGTCTACTCAAGCATAAAATTATCCATGTTCAATCAGATTGGGGGGGGGGGGCGAATATCGCAACCTGAACACCTTCTTTAATAAGCTTGGGATCTCTCATCGTTTATCATGCCCGCATACACATCAGCAGAATGGCGCTGTTGAGCGCAAACATCGCCATATAGTTGAGACCGGCCTCACACTTCTTGCTCATGCTTCTGTTCCCTTTCGTTTTTGGAGTGATGCTTTTGCTACCGCGTGTTTTCTCATTAACAGATTACCTACGCGTGTTCTTAATATGAAAACTCCAATTGAGCTTCTCTTAGGTGAAACTCCTGACTATACCTTTTTTAAGGTGTTCGGGTGTGCCTGCTGGCCTCATCTTCGTCCTTATAATGATCGCAAACTTGAGTTTCGCTCCAAAAAGTGTGTGTTCTTAGGGTATAGTTCTCTCCATAAAGGCTACAAGTGTCTCCATGTCCCAACCAATCGAGTCTACATATCTCGGGATGTTGTTTTTGATGAGACCGTCTTCCCCTTTTTTGCCATGCCTCAGTCATCCAGCACAACACCTTCTATGCATTCATCTCCTCTTATGCCTGGCCAATTTGAAGATGTTGCATATTCGCCTGTGTTGTTACCTAATCATGGTGCAGGAATTGGACGTGGAGCTCGCCTGGAACTCCTCCCTGACGGACCCGCTACGTCGCCTGTGGTGCACGTCGATCGGCCGGCGCATGCACCGCCTCCCGCCCTCGACCCTGCACCGGGCGCCTCGTCTCCAACCGCGCCTGGGCCGGAGCCCATGCTGGCTACCGCGACCGGGCCAGAGCCTGCGACGGCCTCCTCTGAGCAGTCTCCGTCGCCACCTCCTCGCCCGGACTCCCCTCCATCGTCGCCCTCGCCATCCGCGCGGGCGTGCTTGGTGCCTACTTCGCCCGGGTCTGCAGTGGCTCACACGCCGCCGGGGCCTACGTCGCCTGGCCTGCTATCGCCTGGTCCGCCGTTGGCCGGCCCGATGTCACCCGGTCCTTCTTTGCCGGAGCCCCCTGGACCAGCCTCACCTGCTCCGGACATCCCGCCGGCCCCGGTGTTTGCTCCCCCGCGGCGTCCACACACTCGCAGCCGCAGTGGCATTGTTCGTCCCAAGGAGTGCACCGATGGCACGGTCACCTATCTTGCTGCTTGCCTGGCTCATGCTGTGGATGATCCAACCGCCGAACCACGCAGTTATCAAGCCGCTATGAGTATTCCACACTGGAGGGCTGCTATGGAACAAGAATATCATGCTCTTATGAAGAATAAGACCTGGACACTTGTTCCCCCTCCGTCTCGCGTCAACATCATTGATTCGAAGTGGGTGTTCAGGTGAAGAAACATGCAGATGGTTCCATTGAGCGCTACAAAGCGTTAGGGCCTGGACTATGAGAATACATTCAGCCCAGTTGTCAAGCCTACCACTATTCGACTTCTTCTGTCTCTGGCAGTTTCTCGCGGATGGTCTTTCCGCCAGCTTGATGTGCAGAATGCTTTTCTTCATGGATTGCTTGAAGAAGAGGTTTACATGCGGTAGCCACCTGGATTTGTTGATCACACTCAGCCTCATCATCTCTGTCATCTGACGAAGGCCATATATGTACTGAAGCAGGCTCCCCGCGCCTGGCATGCTCGCCTGGCTTCAGCTCTACGCACTCATGGGTTCATTCCTTCGGCGGCTGATACTTCACTGTTCTTGTTTCAGCGACCGAGTGTGACCATGTACCTCCTTGTGTATGTGGATGATATTGTCCTGGTGAGCTCATCTCTGATGGCTGCTGATGCTCTTTTGATTGCACTTGGTCGTGATTTCGCAGTTAAGGATTTGGGACAGCTTCATTTCTTCCTGGGTAATGAGGTCGCTCATCAGTCTCGTGGCAGTTTGGCTCTCACCCAGAAGAACTACTCTCTTGATCTCTTGCGCCGTGCTGGTATGCTCAAGTGCAAGCCATCGCCTACGCCCATGTCCTCCACTGACACCCTTTCTGCTGCTGATGGTGCTCTTCTCTCTCCTGAGGATGCTACTGAGTACAGGAGTATTGTTGGTGGCCTGCAGTATCTGACGATCACTCGTCCTGATCTCTCCTTTGCGGTTAACAGGGTGTGCCAGTATCTTCATGCTCCCACTGATGTACACTGGTCTGCTGTGAAGCGCATACTGCGTTATGTGCATCTCACTGTCTCCTTTGGTCTTCACCTGCGCCCCAGTTCCTCCGGAGTTCTTTCTGCATTCTCTGATGCTGATTGGGCTGGGTGTCCAGATGACAGGCGATCCACGGGTGGACATGCCGTGTTCTTGGGTCCTAATCTGACCGCCTGGAGTGCACGCAAGCAAGCCACTGTTTCCCGCAGCAGCACAGAAGCTGAGTACAAGTTGGTTGCCAATGCAACTGCTGAGCTTATATGGATTGCACTACAAAAAAAGACACATCCGTGACATTTTGGGTCGAACGATTTTTTTTTTCTGTCATACATATGACACTTCTATGACGATAATTGTGACAAAACCCGGTATCATCATAGATGTGGTGGGCTCCTACTTCTATGACAGAAAATCATGACAGAAAATGGGCTTTTCGTCCTGCGCGGGCCAGAGACGCAGCTGCATGACATTCTTTCGGCCGTCCATGACGGAAAAAACCATGGTAGAAGCGAGGGGGATGAAAATTTTGGGGAGTTCCCGGTTACGGTGGGAGGTCGGGGGCCGAGCGATGCGCGTTTCTCTCGTACACGTACACGCGTGTGTGCGAGGCGTTGGCTCTAACTGAACCCGAGCGAGGCGTTGGGCTCTAACTGAACCCGAGCAATTGCACTGCAGGCTACGCGTTAATGAACCCGAGCGATCGATCGATGGCTGTTAACTGAACCCGATCGAGCGATTCCTTCGCTACTGCTGCTAACTGAAGCCGATCGATTGGATGAACAGTGAGC
>NC_057796.1:399475478-399475697 GCF_018294505.1 Triticum aestivum | reverse complement strand
GACGGTGGAGGGGTGCCCGTGGAGGGGTGGTTGAACAGGACCCCGTGGTGTGGAGGGCTGGATGAACAGTAGACGGTGGAGGGGTGCCCGTGGAGGGGTGGTTGAACAGTAGCCGGTGGAGTAGCGCGCGGTGGAGGCTGGATGAATAGGAGCCCGTGGAGGCTGGAGGAGGTCGACGGTAGCCCGTGGAGGCTGGAGGAGGTCGACGGTGGAGATGAA